>NC_081561.1:120440261-120646947 GCF_022355385.1 Mustela nigripes
CCCATGTCCTCCATACTATTTGTTATGCTCCACAAATAAGTGAAACCATATGATAATTGACTCTCTCTGCTTGACTTATTTCACTCAGCATAATCTCTCCCAGTCCTGTCCATGTTGCTACAAAAGTTGGGTATTCGTCCTTTCTGATGGAGGCATAATACTCCACATTTTCCTTATCCATTAGTCCGTTGAAGGGCATCTTGGTTCTTTCCACAGTTTGGCGACTGTGATCATTGCTGCTTTAAACATTGGGATACGGATAGCCCTTCTTTTCACTACATCCGTATCTTTGGGGTAAATACCCAGGAGTGCAATTGCAGGGTCATAGGGAAGTTCTATTTTTAATTCCTTGAGGAATCTCCACACTGTTCTCCAAAGAGGCTGCACCAACTTGCATTCCTACCAACAGTGTAAGAGGGTTCCCCTTTCTCCACATCCTCTCTAACACATGTTGTTTCCTGTCTTGTCATAAAAACAGACACATAAATCAGTGGAGCAGATTAGAGAGCCCAGATATGGCCCCTCAACTCTGTGGTCAATTAATCTTCGACAAAACAGGAAAAAATAAACAGTGAAAAAACGACAGTCTCTTCAATAAATGGTGCTGGGAAAACTGGACAACTATATGTAGAAGAATGAAACTCGACCATTCTCTTAAACCATACACAAAGATAAACTCAAAATGGATAAAAGACCTCAACGTGAGACAGGAATCTATCAGAATCCTAGAGGAGAACATAGGCAATAATCTCTTCCATATCAGCCACAGCAACTTCTTTCAAGATATGTCTCCAAAGGCAAAGGAAACAAAAGCGCAAATAAACTTTTGGGACTTCATCAAAATCAAAAGCTTCTGCACAGCAAAGGAAACAGTCAAAAAAACAAAGAGGCAACCCCCGGAATGGGAGAAGATATTTGCAAATGACAGTACAGACAAAAGGTTGATATCCAGGATCTATAATGAACTCCTCAAACTCAACACACACAAAACAGGCAATCGTATCAAAAAATGGGCAGAAGATATGAACAGACACTTCTCCAATGAAGACATACAAATGGCTATCAGACACATGAAAAAATGTTCATCATCACTAGCCCTCAGGGAGATTCAAATTAAAACCACATTGTGATATCACCTTACACCGGTTAGAATGGCCAAAATTAACAAGACAGAACAAAGTTTTTGACCGAAAGATGATACATTATTTTTATGGTGGAAATCACGTTAGAAACCTGATCAAATCAGCTATCACACTAAGTGATTATAGTAAACTTGGGAACATCCAGTTATGTGGGCTTTAGGAGAGTTGCTATGTCACCAAATAAATACCTTATGGGACTGGGAATACTCATTATAAATACCTTACAACAAAGGGAGTATTTTAAGAATTTATTTATCATCAGAAGCTCTCTACCCCAATAACAGATTATTATAATTTAATTCACTAGTGGGCCCCATGCATTCACGCACTTTAATTGGGAAAGTACTGGATAAAGATTTACATGTCTTGACTTCTTTATCCTTGACTAGCTAATTTCTTCGGTTCTGCTCCCTTATTTGTTAAGTGAAACTAATAGGAAGATCTTCAGTATCCCTCCCAATTCTGTAGAATAACAGTGGCACAAATAAAATGAATATTAAGTATAGCAAAATCCTCTATATAGAATTATTAATGTGACTATTATTTAATGTTAATTTTAAATTTATTAGTACGATGTGCAATTGTACATTGCCATTTTATTAAGCATTTTGGATCCTAAGAAGTTTATAATGTATATAAACTTCTAATAATTCAATTATTAGAAAGATACAAATATATAAAACAAGTTATTTTCTCAAGGTTTCTCTCCTAGAACATTAGAAAATACAAATAGAAAGTAGCAATACTCATTTATGAGGCTGATTTTAATCATAATTATATAGTAAAACAATCGAGATATTTTAGAGGAATCTTAGTTATGATTGGTTTATATATTGGTTAAAAATAATGAGTTTAAGGACATCTGGGTGGTTCAGTTGGTTAAACATTTGCCTTTGGCTCAGGTCATGATCCTAGGGTCCTGGGATAGAGTCCCTGCTTCTCCCTCTCACTGTGTCTATTGCTCTGTCTGCTTGTGTACTCTCTATCAAATAAATAAATAAAATCTTTAAAAAATGATCAATTTAGAAAACGTACCGAATCTTTTATGTAACTACCTCTGGTCAGTGACTGGATTTGTAGCATAATTCTTGGTATTTTGAACACATAGAACACAGATTGGTACATAACACTTTTTCGTTGAACATTAAAGGACAACTAGATAACTACTCAAAAAAAGAAGTTTATACAAAGTTGGGCCTGAAAAATGTCGTTTCTGAAAGCCACAGTTTTTAAAAATATTTTTGTTTAATATGTCTATTTGCAAAAAATACATGCATACAATATCTTTAAAGACATTATACTTACTTATGAGTTATGTATACATATCCTATATTATATGTTTTCTAAAATATGCAAGGTAGAAATTTAAAAGGATAAGATAATGATGGAATAATTGATATTTTTAAAAGAAAAGTATTTATTTTCATTCATGGTAGAAACATTTTTGTTCTGGCTAAAATATAGAAATAGAATAATGCTAAAGTTTTTTATGAGGTAAGGCAATTGGATATGAATATTTATTTTTATTAAACTGGCTTAACACTGGGGTGCTTGGGTGGCTCAGTTGTTTAAGTGTCCAAATCGTGATTTTGGTTCAGGTCATGATCTCATGGGTTGTGAAATCGAGCCCTGCAGGGGGCTCAGTGTTCAGCAGGGAGTCTGCTTGGGATTCTCTCCTTCTCCTTCTGCCTCTTCCCCTGCTCTCTCTTTCTCTCAAATAAACAAATAAACCTTTAGAAAAATAAAAATTAAAAAAATAATAAATTGGCTTAACACTTCGACTTGCAGGAATTGAAAGTCTGGTTCTAAAGTTTGGTTTATTGGTTTTAATTGCTGTCATAACTGAAAAATGATTCCTCACAAAAGTATAGAGATCCAAATGTTGGAGGCAAATTGTCATCCAAAAATTATGACAAATATTTTATTGAAATTCAGTTGATGAATTTCCATCTCAATAGAAATTAATTAGATATTCTAATAAACTCTCCATAAGGTATTAAACATACATTTTTAACAGATATACTTAAATTCTGTAAAACAGTTTCATTATGAAAATATTTGTAAACATCAATTTTGACCATATTCTCTTCAGAGTATTTATATTTTTTCAATAAGCCACTCTTTCATTTTGCTATAATATAATCAGCAAAACTTTATGTGACACAAATGACATTTATAGTCATTCCCATCTCAATACAAAGTATTATGAAGATTCACTGTGTTTTAAAAGTCTTCTTTTCATATAATAACTGCATTTGTTTTGTTTCAGAGAGGGAGAGGTGGGGAAGGAGCCAAGGGAAAGAGAATCTTAGGCAGGCTCCATACCCAGCAGGGCTCCATCTCACAACCTTGGAATCATGACCTGAGCTGAAATCAAGAGTCTGACAATTAACCTGCTGAGCCACCTAGGTGCCTCTCAAATAATTAACTACTTTTACAATATCCTCTCACACTTGGAAATCTTGTTGCTTCAAATTCTTTGTCATAGTATTTTGACAAAAATAGTGATTTTCATGTATGGTAGTATTACTTTATCTTTGATTTGGTATTTTTTAATTCCAGTCAAATTTATAACCAATCATTTGTTATATAGTCTTTTCATTACATATTATTTTTTAAGGAGTTCATTTAATGTTAAGGTTATAAATTATTTAATGCAATTTTCCCTTAATGTATTATTAATAAAAAAAGTATAACATGTTTATTTTATTGAAACAGTCTAATACTCCAATCTGAGACACATTAGAGATACTTATGTTTCAGTCAGTTGTGTAGCAATCCTATTGCTAGGATTTTGCTCGATTTCACAACCCATGATATCCTATACCCATCTAATCCTATTACAAAAGAATGAAAGTGATGATGATGGAATAAAGGTCTTTGTCGGTGGGGCAAATTTATGATGGTACACTAGAACCCTAACAAAAGGTATGCAGTATGGAAACATATAAATAATGATCAAATAACATTTTCAGTATTTTTTAGAGAATAAAGTCAACTTTTTGTCTAGAGTCATAGAGTCATTAAAATTCTGAAGTGACATACATAATTTTTGAAGACATCTTCAAATCTTTATGTCCTGAAAAAGGTAGAACAGAGAATGTCTTCTTAATGGTATACTGATCCCTCATAGTTTAAATAACCTGAAAGGAGCCTGCCTATATTTTATATACTGTTCATTTACATGCACATAGCTATAATAAAATATAGACTTTCTTAGATTCAGTTAGAAATTTGGCTGCCTTCCCAGCAAAAGGCAAGTATATAAAAACTGAATATCCTCATCTGTTAAACAAGTTGGCCTCTTTGGTCCTTAATATATAGATATATTTAGTGATAGCATGACATCTCTTTACTATGTTTCATAAATTTCCAAGCAGAAAAACAATCTGTGTTTTTGACTCTGGTAGTTAACAGAAGGTAGTCTTGTGTTCCAAGTTAGGTTTCACTTATCAAACAAATTGGTGAGATTTTCAGTTCACTATATAAGCCTTGGTCAATTGCTTTTTTACGGAACACATTTTTTGTCCTCTGCCCTTTCTTATTGAATAAGTTAAATTAAGGTGCTTATCTTCATCATTTTTACTTTTCATTTAACAAATCTGTATGTTTTATAGGACGTGTTAAAATACTAAATGGGGGACTTTGTGCAAGGATATGAAAATCTGGAGGAGAGCCAGCATGTTGTAGAGGAAAGAGGGCTTTCTGCCTGGTTTAAAACCGGGCAGACTCTGAGCTTGAAACCCGATCTTACAACTTGCTAGCTGTGAAACTTTGGGCAAGTTGCTTACCTTGTGTGAGTCTCAGTTTGCAGATCTGAGAAGGGAGGTAAAGTGTTAAAAGAATTAAAATGTACTGTATAACACGGAATGCTCATAGCAGATAAGTATTTTATATGAAGATGTTACTGTTAGACAAGAGCCAAAGAAAATTTGAGCAAGTTTATTTTTTTTTTACTTTCAGTAAAATATTAAATGTGATATTTATATTGTGTAGGGAGTCCAAGCATCCCCAAATGGTCTCCAAATGTAATATATTATACTTTAAAATAGGTAGCATGATGTATTTTAGTCAGGCAACAGTGAAGTGGGAAAACACGGTTTTGACTTTTCAACCTCAGTTTTAATTATTGAAAATGTGTTGCCTTCTGAGCAGATATTGAGTATTTAAAATCAACATTTATGGTTTTACTCAGTGCCTTTCTGTTCCTCAAGCAATATTTGGTTACTTAATAAAGAATCATATTAATAGGCTGAAGTTATTTTAAGAAATATGTATACAGACAAAGCAAATGTCGGTCCTAATGGTTTAGTGCATATTCACTGTTTTTGTCTTACACTTCTTATAGTTAGGAATTGACTCTCTGGTGTCACCATATGATTATGTAATTATTTTAAACTGTAGACTTTTCAGCCTAAAGATAATCTTCTTTAGACACGGAAAAAAATCTTTTTTCCTCACAAAAAGAGCCATTATGAATGTTTTGGTTCCCAAGTGTTTTGAGTTATTAAGCCTGTAAGATGAAGTGTTTATTGGAGTGTGTCTTGTTAAGACAAATCTGTTGGTGTTAAAGTTTTTTAAAAGTGCTATAGCTAGTGTTTGTTTAATTGTAGTTAGAGAGAATACAGTCGCTGTTAATATACTGCAGCATTTAATGACACTTCTGTGTATAATAAAAACATAAATGTTTTCATTAGTTAAAAAGATGGAAATGGCTTTGGGTCCTACTTACTTAGGAGCTTTACTTTCTCCTGTACTCTGTTTGAACTTCAAGCATATATAATTTTCTTTTGTTAAATATGTAATTTGTCAGCTAATCAGCACAGATTTATTTCACACCTTTTCTGCGGTGGATGTTGTGGTGGTTATGCGAAATACAGAGATTGTAAGACAAGGTAAGTAGCTTCCCATCACACGGAAGGGATAATAAATTGTCTACCTGAAACAGATAGTAATATTTGCTGATATATGAGTAAGTGACAAACAGTATTTCCCAGAGTATCTATGAAACATTATTTCTTTGAAATGCTCTGAGAAAAGTATTCTATGGCCAAATGTGTTTGGGAAATGTGGTCTGATATATATTTCTTTTAGAGATTTACAGTACACTCTAGCATATTAAAGAGTCTGAGAAGGGCTGCGGTAATGACGCCAGTAAAAACTGTTTGGACAAGTACATTTCCAGGCTTATTCTATGTCCTGAGTATCTCCCATAGAATGAACCCACTTTTAGAAATGCTCCTTGATTTAAAATCTAATTAATCCAGCTGAGTATCCTTTTAAAGGATGTGAAAGCTTCCGTTCTATGATAAAATGCTGATTTAATAATAGCGTCACTTTAAAAAATACATTATTGAGGACAGTGGAGACTATTAAAACTTTTCAGGAAGAAAGTTTGGCAAAACATGCAAAAATATAAAAAATATAAATGCTCTTTGGCTTAGAAATCATACTTCTAGAAATTACCCACGTTCCAAAGCTTTTAATGGCTAAGCCTTGCCTCTGAACTAAGTAAGGATAATCTCATCAGCATGCCATGCAATATCCACGGCAACATTTCCCAGTACACCTTGGGATATACAATATATGTTGCGGAGATGAAAAATAGAGACAGATTTATGGAGGTCTGAAAGGTTGGGGAAAGATTCATGGAGCAGGAGGGACTTAAATCAGCCTCAGTGGATGGGCAATATTTTGATAGGAGAATAGACATCATTCTACACTTGATAGTCCAAATTCTAAGTCCAAAATGAGTACTTGGCACATTGTAGAGTTAATTAAAGACTAATACATACACACACTCACTTTTTTTTCTTTTTTTTTTTTTGGCTAGTGGTGCTGTCAGGCAGTGTTCTAAGTACTCTATGTTATCTCACTTGGTCTGTAAAACCATTCCATGATATGAATATTATTCTCTTCCTCTTTTCTGGTCATAGAAAGACTGAGGTTTCATGTTATCTTCCTGGGTTATACTGCTAGGGGATGTTGGAGATTCGTATCCCCCTATTAGAGCCTGTATTTTAGCCACTAACTTACCTTGTTGTAGGAGGATCATCTCATAACTCCTCAAGTGTAAAATACCTTTTCTATCTCATTCTTGAGGAAAATGTGATTTCTTCCTTATCATACTGAAACCCTCATTCTTTGATTAAATTATTGATGAGATACTAAAATAGAAAAGATATGAACCACCACTATTACTTGAGTTGCAATTGTATATATGCAAAAAAAAAAAACATACCCAACTATTTACGTAAATTCTGAACTTCTCTTGATTTGAAATGAAACCAGTCAGATTGCTTATTTGAGCCTAATATTTGACTCTCTTAAGAAATTTTATAAATTCTAATTTCCATAGTGTTCATATGGGACAGTTTTGATAAGTTTTTTTTTTTTTTTCTTTTAGTACAATCAGACAGAATTAAGACTGGAGCTTGGTTTTTAGATGAGCTCATCTATGCACTATTCATAGCAGAATTATGAGAAATGTATCTACCTGCAAATATTGACTGGAATACATAGACTGCCTCAAAAATTACAGGGATTTAATTATGGGGATTCCAAAGGTATTCTAACCTTAAAGTCCAGCTCACTTATAAACTGTTATTAATGAGGATCATGTTTAGAATACTAAAGTAGTGAGAATCCTAAAAGTTATTTTCTACATTATTATAAAGAAAGAGAAATATTTCCCATCCTATAAAATTCTAAATAACTATCTATATTTTTCACACTTTTTTTGAATTTTCATAGTAAACTGCTATTCTCCAGGGAATTTATTTTCTCTAACATTAAGCACTTTCTTTTTTGTTTATATATTCTTTCCGACACCAAACTAGTATGTGAGGGTGCCTGGGTGGCTCAGTGGGTTAAGCCTCTGCCTTTGGCTCAGGTCATGATCTCAGGGTTCTGGGATCGAGCCCAGAGTCAGACTCTCTGCTCAGCAGGGAGCCTGCTTCCTCCTCTCTCTCTCTCTGCCTGCCTCTCCGCCTACTTGTGATCTCTCTCTCTCTGTCAAATAAATAAATAAAAAATTAAAAAAAATCTTAAAAAACAAACTATTATGTGAGATGTTTGATAGAGCTCCATAAGCCTCAGAAATAATAATGTACAGAGGCTAGAGTAGCTATTAATAAGCAACTATTTAATATTTAATAATATAGATATTGAATAGTCAAGAACAGAAAGAAAAAAGTACTTAAGGAAGAGATTACATTCAAAACACTGATTATTGGGCGCCTGGGTGGCTCAGTGGGTTAAGCCGCTGCCTTCGGCTCAGGTCATGATCTCAGGGTCCTGGAATCGAGTCCCGCATCGGGCTCTCTGCTCAGCAGGGAGCCTGCTTCCCTTTCTCTCTCTCTGCCTGCCTCTCGTCTACTTGTGATTTCTCTCTGTCAAATAAATAAACAAAATCTTTAAAAAAAAAAACAAACACTGATTATTTTACATTTCAAATATTCTCAGATTTTTTTTAAAGATCTTATCTATCTGAGAGATAGAGGACACAAGCAGGAAAGGGAGGGCTAAATGTGAAGGAAACTCCATGCTGAGCACAGAACCCCATGTGGGGCTTGATCCCAGGACTCTGGGATCATGACCTGAGCTGAAGGCAGAAGCTTAACTGACTGAGCCACCCAGGCATCCCTCAGATCTTATATAGTCAAAAACCAGGTACTTTTTGTTTATCTGGTATTTATTTTCATTTGGCACTTTGTTTGCAACTCTGTGTATGTGTAAAGTGTATTTGATAATAAACAATATGAATGAGAGTTATAAAAATACAAAAAAAAAGTGATAATGTAGACAGTAAAGCACAACCTCCTAAATATTCTCAGTGTATATACTGTGCAATGACAAATGACATCATTAGAGCACCATGAAGCAGAGTAATGTCTTGAGGTCTCAGAGAAAAAATTAGTTTTGTTTATGGTTGTTTTTATAGAAAATCTATCCAATTACATTAAAGCTTTCAGAATTACGAATTTATATATGCATTGACATACCATGTTTTTACATACACAAGAAATCCAGTTTCTAGAAAAAAATTCCCCCAAATTAAAAGAAAGTTTATCAAATAAAAGAAACAAAATTGTAATGTTTGACCATGCTAGCTTTTCATCACTCACATAATTATCATGTTTTTCCAGAAAAAATAAGATTTCTAGATTAAAAGGCTTATAAGCAATTTCTATAATTAGTTTTTCCAAAGAAATGAAAACATAAAAATTACTATTTCAATGATAAATGCCAATTTCAATGTTTAGTAACTAAAATTGCCATATCTATTCTGTCTGAGAAAAATAAACTACCATATAGACTAAGCTCCAACAGATTTTAATAGACTTTGAGTTATGTTTATAGCTGGCCATTTTCTTAGAATTCATTAACAATGAAAATGTTGAGGCAAATCCTTAACTTTACTAGAAAATCAACACCTAACAAGCGTTATTTTTCTGTATGATTTTAGAAGTATTATTTTATGGAATCATTCATTCAGGGGACCAGCCATTTAAAGCATCTTCATGCCAACTTTAATTTGTGTGTTTTTGTTATTACTATCTTTCTGTTCTTGAATTTTATATTGGATTAATTAGCAGCATAAAACTGTGTTCCCAAATGATTGAAATTTTTGATCTTCAATTATTCAAATCAAAGTTTTGTCCAAGGTTAAAATATCGGTAAAAAATTAGCAATGTATTAATCAGAAATTAGAATAGAATTATTTTATTTTACAATAAGATAAAATGAAATAAAGTAACAGGGTACTTTTAACTTAGAATTATTATTATACAAGGGATAAATGCTGTCTAGTTTTCTTAATAGTGAATTAAAGTTAATTGGAATAAGTTGTAATGTGCAATAAGGTAACTACTCTCTCTTTCTTCTTTTTCCTATTTTATGCATTCCATAGAGAAGATAGGAAATAACCAAATATAAGGAGCTGAACTTTATTTTCATACACATATGAAAAAAAAGAAGGTTTAACTTTCTGGAAAATGCACTGTTTAGATTTCATGAATTTCAATCAAAAGTAGGACAGAGTATTTGTTTATCTTTAAGCAAGTTTTAATGACTATTTTGGGCATTTGTTTTCGTGAATATTTCAAAAGTATTATGGAGATAGTGTCTCCTTAGAAATTGGATTACTGTAGGTTAGATATGTGCCTCGTATCTCCTTAGAAGTTATTAGAACTTTAATGCTAAATGGCCACTTTCAACAATTTCCTTAGAAACTAATCACTTAGATTCTTTTGCAACAATTTAAACCATGAAGTTAATTTTAGTTAGCGTCTCTCAAAAGCACCTGTTATCTCCAAAATCAGGGCTTTGCCCTTCCTGATTGATTGATTGATTGATTGATTGATTTTTGCTTGACACCAGGTCCTTTCCCCTTTCTGCCCTTTTCACTTACCTAATCACTGTTCATCATTTTGGTGTCTGTGTATTAGTCCAGATAGGCTAGGTTATGATGCATTATGAGAAAAGATGAAATCTCCATGGTTTATTTAGCACAACACATTATTTCTCACTCACACAAGTCTGCTGTAGATGAAGGTGGCTGTCATTGGCTGTCATGTCCTTTATTTGGTATGTTTTATCTTGTAACATGTGATTCTGTGACAGGAAGAATATGGAGGAAGAGAGCATGAAAAATTGTACAACACTTTTTAAGTACTTCTTTCTAGAAGTATAATTTGCCTAATGGATAGGAAAGAAAATGCTTATAGGCATTAGTAATGTCCACCAAACTCAGCTTAAATAAAACATCTGTGTATTTTTTTTGAAAACTGCCCTCTCTCCTGATTTTCTCCAGAAACTCTCTTAATGTCTTGTTCTCTCTTTTTATAATCATTATCATAATGAATTTTTTTATTGTCTTATTTTTTTTTTTTTACATCTAGACGGTAAGTTCCATTACTTCTAGAACTACAACCATTTTTGCTCACAATTTTATTCACAATAACTAGCATACAATAAGCAGCTAGATATATATATCTGTTGAATTAATGAACCAGAGTACTAAGTAATTAAGTTGGATCTATGTTGATTGCTCTCAACTCTCTCGTGGTTTTATGTATGATGATGTGCACATGATATGCAGCAAGGTGAATTCTTTCTTAATGGTTCAAACAGTTGTTTGTTTAGTACATATTATATATGTGATGCTGTTTGAGAAAATCTGTGTTAGGGAATGATTATATTACAGTGTGCATAGGAGAAAAATTTGGTAGCCAGAAATAAATTTTTCATAAGATATTTCTGTCAACTTACTCCCTCACCCAATTAAGAAAACACTATTCTAGAGCTACAAAGAGAAACACTATGGTAAGAACTTGATGGCGGGAATATAGGAGAAGGGGTGAATGAGGCATAATGTCTGACCTCAAAGAGTTCACATCTCCTGAGGATAATATGTACATATAATCATGACTGTTGCAGAAAACGGTATAATGTTAAATATAAGATCTTTGGCAATGATTCCTAGATCAACCATCAACAATAACTTCAAGCAAGGAATACCAGGGGGAGTTTTGTGGAGAAAATGGCATTGGATCTGGGTCTTAAATTCTTGAGAAGTTGAGAAGGGCAGAAGTTCATTTCAAACTGATTGGAAAAAGACCCTTTACTGAATGCATATTGATTAAGTAGTTTTGGGGAGTGCTCATCAATATTCTTGGTTCTTTTCTACTTATTATAAAAACAGAAGACAATGTTTCCCTACTCTTAATGTTAGGTGGGCCCACAGGCTAATTAGGTCAATGGACTATAATCAGAAGTGATATTTGTTATTCTGGTCCAAATTCCTGAAGAGGCAGTGCTTGATTTATGTGTATACATACACATACACATATACATATGTGCTTATATATGTAACAAATATTTAAGTTTCTAAGAAAGTGGTATTAGAAATTAAGATAGCAATCAATTTTATCTACGAGAGGTGTGGCTGGCACTTTGTGTTCATGTCCCTCTCTGTCAACTTTAAATCCAAGATTATGGGGTTTAATAAATGAGATACTTAGAAAAAGCCCAAGTCCTGCATGGTGTAATACCTAAATGCAAACGGTAGTGGACAGTAAGTAGACTGCCAATATTTTGGCTAGCAATAACAACCTCATATCATATTATACAAATTAATTCCTCTTCACATTAGTAGGAAGCTTAAGAGTTGCAGGCTCTTGAGGGCAGTATAAAAATTTTAGCTCATCAGGGGTGCCTGGGTGACTCAACTGATTGGATGTCCAGCTTTTGATTTTGGCTCAGGTCATGATCTCAACGTTGTAAGATTGAGTCTTACAGCAGGCTCCATGCTTAAGATTTTCTCTCCCCCTCTGCCCTCCTCCCACTCTTGCCCTCTGTGGGGGAAAAAAAAAAATTATCTCATCAGTTAGAATGTTTTTTTTTGTTTGTTTGTTTGTTTGCTTTGTTCACATGATGCCAAGTGTGTAACTTGACAGCTTTCAAAAACTGAAAAGACACTGAAATGAGTCTTGACAAAAAGCTGATGAGAAGTTAGATTATTTAAAGAAAGCTATGCATATATACTCATTTTAACCCAAGAACACACTTAATTGTTTTTTTTTAAGATTTTGTTTATTTATTTGAGGGAGAGAGAGAGAGAGTGAGCAAGCATGAGTGGGGGGGAAGGGAGAGGGAGAGGGAGAAGCAGTCCCACCTCCCCTCACCCCACTGAGCAGAGCGCCTAATGCTGGGGCTCTATTCCAGGACTGTGGGATCATGACCTGAGTCAAAGGCAGAGGCTTAACTGACTGAGCCACTCAGATGCCCCAATTTAATTGTTTTTGATGGAATTATTTGCTTTTTATCTTTTACATATTCAATCATGCAGAAATGATAGTTTATGTTGAGGGCAGGTCTATATAGGTCTATATCAGTGGGTTGAATGTTTGTTCTGAAGGTGAGGCTTGTGTTTATGGTCAGCTCCAGCACTTAAGTCAGCCCCATGAGTTACTGATCCTGGGGTTTCAATAGTCCAATTATGAGAGTGTGTAGATTCCTGTTAATGACAAATTAGAACCTCTTCACCTTTTGGAAGATTGAGTCCTACTACCAGATATGTAGGAAACAGTAAAAATAGGGAAAAACCTGTTTTTGTTTTTTAAGATTTTATTTATTTATTTGAGGGAGAGTGAGAGCACACAAGAAAGGGGAGTGGCAGACAGAGAGGGAGAAGCAGACTCCCTGTTGAGCAAGGAGCCCCTTGTGGGACTGGATCCTAGCACCCTAGGATCATGACCTGAGGTAAAGGTAGACTCTTAACCTACTGAGCTACCCAGGTGCCCCAGAAAAACACTTCTAATACAGAAATCTATAGGAGCTTAGATAATAATTCTCCCCTTACTTTTTAAAGATCTGATGCCTTTAAAGAATCAATTCCTGAATTCAAAGAAGAGCAAGCTATTGAAATCATTCATATACTTTCATATTCTGGTTTTAATTTCTTGTGCTTCACGATAAGTCAAAATTCCCTATTGTCCAGCACCCACTCTCTAAAAACTAGAAGTTTACTGTGAATTTAAGACATGACCTGAGTGAGCAACTTTATGAAAATAATGTCCATGTGCAGTTATACACTGTCAATTCCGTTATAGGAGGAGAATGATCAACTTTGCATATTAATCAGTCACAGTTTCCCACTTTCCTCCTCTGAGTATCACCGTTGTTTTAAGGACCATATAATGGGACAAATAAAAAGAGAAAAAACCAAACAGCACCAGTGGTATAGGAAGTGTGATATAGTAAAGAATGAAATGGGAGTGAAGCACAGGGGGGATACACCGAGACCCTGGAGTTAGTGTGCATAAACCGAAAAAGCCGATGCTCTCTGGAAAAGTAGTGGAGTAGAAGAAATTCCTTAGATGTGTGCACAGACCAAGTATGCTCTCTGGGATCCTGTCTGGCTAGTCTTTGCAGATGGCTCACTTTGCATTATTCTCTACAATCACATTTAGCTTCAGAAAAGAGAACTTTGACACCGTGATCATTATTAACATTCTTTTTTTTTTTTCACTATTAATATTCTTAATAGGTTAAAAATTTGCTTTAATTTTCACCCTTGTGATGCATTTCATGATTTAGTAAATATATGATACTTTTAAAAATTTGTACTTATCGACATTCAAAAAAATAGAAAGTTGAAAGGGAGAGTTGTGAGAATTTTTAATAATTAGGGTAGATATGTAAACTATACAAAATTAATTGTTCTTAAATATTAAAGAAAAACATAAATCAGTGTGTTCCACTTTGTTTGCTGAGGTACTTGTTGGATAATTGAAAAATACAAAAGTAACGCTAGATTACATTCTCTCACCTTAGATATGGAAGATTACATAATGGCTGATATATTGACTAGTACTAATTTTCTAATTCCAGATGTGTAGTTGGAGAAAGTCACTTTTCTCTAGATAGTTGGGGCTTCATGTAGGGGACAGAGTCTCTGAGTTAAATGATGCCTGTGGCTTCTCATGACACCAGAGAGGAAGGCACTAGTCAGAGGGGAAGGCAATTTCTCACCCCTGCACACAGTTTTAGTACAAACTGATGGCATAGAGGGGCAAATGGAGTGACCCCTCAGGCCATGGGTCCTTAAGAAAACCAAGTTTTCCTGGGGTTCAGAAGTTCAGTGAGTAAACACCAGTGTCACAGACCTTACCTGTGTCCAGTAGCCTCAGGCTGTCCCAGAGTGAAGTCTTCAGATTCTCTTTCTGTTGGGTCCAACAGAATGTGGCCTCTGTTCTTCAGAGCAGACAGATCAAAGGCGACACTTGGCTCAAAGATGGCAGGTAGCCATTTTTGAGCAAAGATGGCTTGGGGGAATGTTGCTTGGGGGAATGTTGCTCCCATTCCCCCAAGCAGAAACCACCTGCTTGTCCTTTTAGGAAAGTTAACTGTTAGCCTACACACAGAGTACTGCCATCCAAATTGGAATGGCTACATTAGGATCAAGCTCCACTAGCTAATTTCAGATCAAAGGCCCATAGACTTTATCTCCTTCAGGAACAAAAGAAAGGAAGTCTCTTTACAAAATGGTATTTGCTTAAGAATCCCTTAAAGCTCAGCAAAAGAGGATAGCCTCCAGGACCTTTTATCAAGACCGATATATTATGGTGATAACATGGTTAGAACTAAAATTTGGAAGAAAAATCGACTAAAAACTCAATTTCCAATTAAAAAATCAGTTTTCAGTTGCCAGAAGGGATTTTTTTTTTTTTCCAGAGCATATCAGCCACTTTTTGATTTTGTGATTTTGATGAAGGCCAGTCTTGCCTGCGTTTTCCACCACTTTCAGGGTTACATCCAGCTGTGCACAGAGGTATTCCTGGTGCTCTTTAGCTCCCATTAGGAGCAGATGCCAGCAAGTGACCATCTTAACAGTTGATTTAAGGGAATGACATCTCATCCAATAGAGGCACAGTCTAGTATGCATACTTTAGTAACATTCTGTAAAAACACATTACAAAAATAGGTGCTCTTTTCTTGTCCACCCACTCTTCTCTAAGGAAATTTTGGCAAGTGATGACTAGTGGGTGATTATATATTTAATCCTTCTCTGTAGTGTAAGGCTTTATCACAGGGTCCCTCAAATAGTTAATTCTTTTCAAGAGCAGGTTAAGTCAAGATGTCTTGGTGGCGTGACATGGAGTCGGAAGGTGCATGGGTGATAGTGTCAGACTGCACGGTGTCTGTCCCAGCTGGACCACCTAGCGTAATGGGTAATGCTGGGCAAGTTTGTGAACCCACCTTGACTTCAGTTTCTTCATAATCATAGAGTTCCTGCAAGAAGAATTAAATATTTTAATTCATATAGAATGGGGAGAAAAGTGTGTGGTACTCAGTACCTAGTAATTATTAACTATGATAATACCAACTAACTACATTTGAAACCTTTGGGGCCATAGCTTCTGGAATTAAGAATATTTCAGATTTTACGGGGTGTCTGGGTGGTTCAGTTGGTTGAGCGTCTGCCTTCAGCTCTGGTCATGATCCCAGAGACCGGGGATTGAGCCCCGCATCAGGCTCCCTGCTCAATGATGAGTCTGCTTCTCCCTCTCCCTCTGTCACTCTCCCTACTTATTCTCTCTCTCTCTAATAAATAAATAAAATCTTAAAAAATGAATATTTCAGATTTTAGAAGTCATCTGTACTCTATATTTTGTAATACCTATTTTAGGGTCTGGGACAGAAACTTTTTTTAAAAGATTTCTTTAAGAGAGAGCATGCATGTCTATGGGTAGGGGAGAGGGGCAGAGGGAGAGAATGTTAGCAGAACCCGTGAGATCATGACCTGAGCTGAAATGGAGAGTTGGAAGCTTGACCAACTGAGCCACCCAGGCACCCATAGGGCAGAAAGTCTTAATCAAACACTTTGATATTTCTGTAGTCAAATCTAGAAAATACGCTATAAAGGATGAATAAAAATTGTAAATAGCCTCAATCAGTTCAGGTAAGCTTTTGCTGTCAAATAAATGACTAATGAAACAAAACAAAACAAAACCTTCTTTTGTTAGAGATTTTTAGATTTTTAAATTTCAGATAAGGAATTGCAAATCTCTGTTATATTTTCTTACATCCCTAAGGCAAACTGGACCCTACAACAGAATGGCAAGAAACCTGGAAACAATAGCAGCGGACCCATTCTTTGTGGTTCTCAAAGTATTGATGACTCAGCCCTCACTATAGAGGGGGTTGGCTTCATTTGGGGGTCCTATTATTCAGTTAGGACTACCACACATCACACATGGAATGAAATGATTCCTTACTAAAATTGCTCTGCTTCATTTTCAGAAAACGTATTTTCATAATTTGGTCTTGCTTCACTACTTCAGAAATTCTGCTCTATAGGAGACAGTCAGCCTCTAGCTTTGGATCATCCCATTTTCTTTCACTTCCATTTCATCCCATTTTATAGAGCTCCAGGGCTCTACTGATGCCCAGAGGCAGGGGCTGACCTTCAAGGTTCCAAAGGTCCCACATTTCTCTGTTTGCTCTCAGTAGGTTAGAATAACATCTATGTGAACAAGGAGGTTTCATTGAAAGGTTGATTTAAAGTTCTAGATAAGAAAATGCCAGACCATCTACATAATTATGTATGTCCAGAAAATCACAACTCGTTTTGTGTACTTCCCCCATTGTGTATACTCACTACATGATGGTGCTACAAATTCATGGCATTCTTTTCTATTTTTATTTTTATTTATTTTTATCCCATTCACCCCATGGCATTTTTTTTTTTTTTGGTTATGAAATTTAAGATAAGATGAGAAAAGACCTTTTTATACAACTTAACTGGCCTTGAGTAAAGTTAACTTGCTAAAAGATGAGGTTGACGGATGCTAAGACCTAGTCTATGAATATCTTCTCTTAAGGGCAAAATCCATGCCTTTCACTCCATCTGATGAGTGGTCCAAATGGAGTGTTAAGCTAGATTTCTTTCTCATCAACAAAAAGCCGGAGTGCCTAGGAGCCCTATGTCTGTAGAAATTAAACTTGTATTACTATTCATATACCTTGTTTCTTTATAGATTTCAAAATTCTTTTGGGGTATACTGATAATGGCAAAACTCAAAATACAGTTCATACAATTCAATTTATCTATCTCTTTCTGTTTTTTAGCTTCCTTATAGTGTAACACCATCAGCGAATTAACTTTGTAGAATTTCGCTTGACATTTAGAAAAATGATGTCTAAATGAATGCCTTCCCACCCAGTAATTCCATTATAGTCTCCAAGGCTCACCACTCATTAATTGCTTCGCTAATTGCCTTATGAGAAATTGCTATTTGATAGGTTTTTCCTCCTTTTTTTTTTTTCTTTCTAAAGTCATTGACAGTTGCTAATTTGCTTACTAGATAATTTAGGATAAGTTTCATAATTTATTTGAGCATTTGCAAATAATTTCAACATAGTGAATTCTGAATTGCCCTTGTGATACGATGTTCTCTGTTGTTCTATTTTTGACATTCATTAATCCAACCATTTATTCCACAAACAAGCTTTGAGTGTTTATGATGAGCTAGGCATTAATCCGAATACTGTGGAATTTATAAAAGGGTTGTTGTCCTAAAGGAGCTTATATTCTATTAGGGAAAGAAACTAAAATAATTCAAGGTTGAAGTGATAAATGCAGGGAAGTAGACAAAGTCCTATAGGAACTCAGAAGGATGGAGATCACTTATTGCTGAGGATTTAAAAAATGGTTTAATGGAGGAAAGTGCTTTAAGTAGTATATAAAGGATAAATGAAATTCATTTTTTTATTAAAAATTGATTTAAATATTACCCTTTATGTTGATCAGGAAAAGACTAGCTAGGTAAATATTGGTACACTTTTAAAATTAGGTTGATATTAAAAATCAATAGATGTCTGACTTTTCAGAATGAACAGATAGAGGTCTGTGCACTATACGGGTACACACTGGCTGAATATGAACTATACCTATAAATAAGGACACATACCTACATTTCTATACATGGAACATGCTACTATATTTTTAAAAAACAAGTTCAGCAGCCTCATGTATAATATGATCTATGTGTATAAAATTATACATGTAAAGAATTGTCTGAAAAGATGTTCAACATATGTTGAGTAGAATTCTACATGATTTTTACTTACTTCTTTGTATTTTTCTATTTTATTTGAATTATTTATAGTGACTGAGTCAGTTTTACAAAAGAAATCAACTAATTTAAAAATCATTATGTCAAAAGCCATTGTGAACAATATTTTAACTATTAGTCATAAATTAATGAAGGACATGACAGTTATTAGGAAATTATATCTATGCTTGTGTATTCATGAAAATAATGCAATTGGGCAGAGGCAGGGAATAGGTGAAAAAAAATGAGAAATACAGATGAAATAAAGTTGGAAAACTAATTGTTAGAAAATCTTGGAAAGTCTTAAAATACATAAATTTGACCTTATGTGATTGACAAATGCAGAGAGGCAATAGAAGTTTTTCAGCTGAGTCCTGCTTACTAAAAATATCCTCCAATAGAAGTTGTTTTAGAAATAATCTTTGGAAGAGATTTTTGGTGACTAAGACTGGAAGTAAGGGTAATATTTAAGAGGTTAATGCAATAATCTGCAAGAGGCAGAGAGGACATGGAATTTGACAGTGGCAGTAGAGATGCAAGAGAAATAGAAAACATTTTTTTTTTTTTTTTTTTTTTTTTATGAGGGAGGATAAATGGAATTTAGACATTTTCAGGGTAAGGAAAGCAAAGGAGAGGAAGGAGCCACTGACTAATACCTGTGATGTTAGCCTAAATAAGCCAGTTATAATTGAGCTAAAGGTTTGTAAGGAAAGTTCAGAGAAATCAGAGTGTTAGATTTAGAAGTGACCACTAATTTTTTTCCTCTCATTGTATGTAAGAAAATGAGAGATAGGTTAGGTGAATCATCAAGTTTTACAGTTAAATGTTGAGTTTAAATACATTGTGCTTGAAGTGTGATAGAATATTCCATTGGGACATCTGATTAAACCCTTCAGAAATATGAGTTGAGAGCTCTGTCAAGCCCCATCTTGCCCTTTAGTCAAAATTAATAATTCTTCTGTGGTCCCATGGAATTATACTTGCTTCTAATATACATGCTCAAGGTTTTTGATTTTTCTTTCTGTCTCTACTGATACCTTGGGAAGGAAAGGGCCATGACTTTCATTTAAAAAAAAATATGTATACAATGCATAGTCCAGTGCCAGTACTGTAGGCACTCAAAATTGTTTAAGTGGATAAATAAGAAAGGTGGCAAGGAACATACAGATTTAAGAGTCTTCCTAGAACTTGTAATGAATGTATGGGGCTGAAATTCCTCAAGGGAGACAATATAATTGTAAAAGGGCTTCCCTCAGTTGAGCTCATTCACCCACATAAGGTATAGATACAGGTATGGGTATAAAGGAATACTACCTCTTTACTGAAGACTTCCAAATACATATTTCAAGCTCTAAACTCTTTCCTGCATTACAGAGAAGGCAACACCCTGAACCATTCTGTTAAAATCAAGGATTCTGACATCGAATGAATCATGGCTCTCCCCATGTAGTTTTTTTCTCCTCTTTACGTCCTATTTTGGTTAATTGTGCCATTATCTAGTATATCAGAAATCTGGGATTTGAGATTTTCTAGTGCTCCAAATCTGATTGTTGTTCTATTAAATTTACTTCCTGGGACACCTGGGGGGCTCTGTCGGTTAAGCGTCTGCCTTCTTCTCAGGTCATGATCCCAAGGTCATGGGATTGAGTCCCTCATCAAGCTCCCTGCTCAGCGGGGAGTCTGCTTCTTCCTCTCCCTCTACTACTCTCCCTGCTTGGGCTCTCTTTCTTTCTGACAAATAAATAAAATCTTTTAAAAAGAAGTGTATTTACTTCCTGAGCATCTCATATATTTATGCATTCTGCCACTGCTTCTCATGATTGCTGTTCTCATAATTGTTCAACTAGGAACATTGTGATAACTTACCAACTTGTGCCTTGGTTCCAGGTTTACCTGTGTCCTCAAGTGCCCACCATTAGAGAACAGAATTACCTTTAGGAAACAAAATATAATTTTATTTATTCCTTTAAAAATGCCATAATGGCTCTCAATTGCTCAAGTTACAAATCACTTGAGGGGGTGTGGCAGGGGCCTGCTGTGTTTTGAACTCTCTCTAATTTCATTGCTGTCCTCTACTCACTGCTTCAGCCATACCGACCTAATCATTACTCTTCAAACAATCCATACCATTTTGTACATGGTTAATTTTCTCTTTGGAATCCCCTTTTTTCCTACTCTGAATAATTCTTGTTCATCTTTTAAGAACATAATCAATTACTATCTCATTTGAGTAGCATTTTCTGACTTCTGATAGAATTGACTACTCCTTTTATTGTGCCCTGAATAGACCTTATGCCATGTATAGTTCCTGTCACACATTATTGCGTATACATGCCTATAAAAAGGGGTTTAGGCCAAGAACTCCAAGAAAGTAGGGACTGTCTGAGCCATCTTTTAGTCTGGCTCCGGATGCAGTGCCTGGCAGTTGGTAAACACTGAATAAATATATATCAAATTCTACATAGAAGAAGACTGATGACTGAGAAGAAATTCTTTCTTTTTAGTTAGGTTCTTATTTGTGACCTCCCTAGAACACTTCTAGGAGAGAGGAAAGAATAAGGACAGATTTCAGAAGTTTAAGGAATTAGAGAGTAGAGAATCAGATTCAGTGAATGTAGATAAAGAAAAATGCATGCTATCCCAAAGGCATATCAGAGACCCAAGAGATTTTGGAGGGGAAGAGACCTAAGGAAGAGTGAGGGCCAAAAAGGAACCAGAGCAAACAAACAGACAGACTTGAGTTTAAAGAATATGATTCTATAAAGGAAGAGAGGATCTATGAGGTCCTCTGTGAGGAAAAGGGGATGAAGGTGAATGGGAAGAGGACTTTGTCCTATGTGTCTCTGTTTATTCAATGTTTTCCACATAGGATTATTCAATATGTTTATATAGAACTTCAGGAAAGGAGTAAGGGTAGATATGAGGAGAAGAAGAAAGTCTGGAAAAGACATAGGGAAAAGATTTTGAAAATGGGTGAGTTGAGTAAATTAACATTTAAGACAAATGAACAATTAGGTTCAGCTGATCTCAAACTTATCCATTTAATTGTCAACATAAGTCTTTCTTCATCCTTGTCTTTTAGCACTTAACTAACTTGAGGCCAGGGTGTGGAAGGTTTTAATGCCTTGGTAAGCACTTGACTTTGGTCTTTTATGCAGAAAAAAGCTTTTTCTATGCCCTGTTTATTTATTTATTATTTATTTAGTTTTGTTTGTTTGTTTTGTTTTGTTTTTTTGTTTTTGTTTTTGTATTTTCTTTGGAAGTGGTGCTATAGTTCAATTAAGTTTACCTGGCTAGAAGAAGCAAGCAAGTCTCCAAGAAGAGCAGCTATGAAATCAATCCAAGTATCCAAGCAGAAATAGTAGTGTAGGGATTAATTTATCAGTGAGAACAGAAAGAAGCACCGATGTGAAGTATGTCTGAGGAAAACTGGCAGAAATTGCAGATCAGTTCACTTGGGAGCTAGAGAAGAGGCTGAGAAAAGTCTGGGAGAAGGAGAGAATGGTACCTTTTGTACCTTGTTATACTCTCTTTGGAACAACCTTTATTCTATTCTGAAAGGTATCATTGTGCCTTTGAAAGGGTTTTTAGTCTGCACAACTATCCAGAGAAGGCAAGACTATTTGAAGATTTTAAGGGTCTTTAAAAATAGCTGAAATGCCTTGCAACGCTGTCACACCTTGCGTGTTGACAATGCTATTAGACCATTCATGCTAATAGGGCACTGTAGAAACAATGTGAATTGTGCTCTCACTTTGAGTATGTGTTCCTAGCTTCAAGAGTTCAGTGATTTTACTACATGACAGCTGTTGAACCACTTATTTTCATTATGAAGGAAATTAAACATCTGCCCCCATAGTTAATCACAGTCCATGACTATCCAGTTGTTGCTGCCACTGGAACTTATTTATCATAGTTATATAGTGTTTCTGCACTTATTTTGCATTTGCCCTTTCCTGCTTATGAAGTTCTGATTTTTAGTATCATAGATCTTCTTTTCTTTCATACCTTCTCGACTCATTGTCATTAAGAGAAAAGAATTTACAGCTTCAAGAAGCAATCCTTACAAAAACAGTGCACACAGACCCAGAAAATAAACACATCTTTTCCTGATTATCTAAAAATAATGATGGTAGTAAGCCAATCAGAAGCAAAAGCTGTTCTATAAATTAAGTTTTAGCTTTTAAAATATATATATAATTTACACAACTTAGCTATATTTCAGGTCTTCAGAAAATAATGAGTTGAGAAACATATTCTCACAACTTGGTGTCTTTTGTTATTAATGACTTTAATTTGTTTGATATTGGTTGATTAGATGCTAGTATTAAAGGGTACTACTGAGTGCTTTTAGTTTCTGCTTCCAGTATGGAAAAGCTTCAGCAAGGTTGTGGTGTTCACATATTTGAGAAAGTAATCCTTTTTAAAATACGCTATTTCTGGATATACTATTTTGTTTTCTTACCCCCAAATATTAAATCTACATGCTAATACTATAGTGAGTGATTTTAAAGGCATCTCAAATTATCTAAACCATGTGTAAAAGATCTGTATTTTATGCTGGTCTTACTTTTACATAAGATGCACTCACAGTGCAGTTGGTGGAAAGCTTTGTGAACATTGTCACAGAGAGATGAGTTTTTTTTTTTTTAAAGATTTTTTCTTTATTTATCTGACAGAGATCACAAGTAGGCAGAGAGGCAGGCAGAGAGAGAGGAGGAAGCAGGCTCCCTGCAGAGCAGAGAGCCCGATGTGGGGCTCGATCCCAGGACCCTGGGATCATGACCTGAGCCGAAGGCAGAGGCTTAACCCACTGAGCCACCCAGGTGCCCCAAGAGATGAGTTTTTATATAAAATTCCATTTAATGGTTTTAGTTATAAGGGCTAGTTTTAATAAATAATGTTTGAGGAACATAGTCTTTCTTTGTTTATAATTCCTTTGAAGAATATTATCCTACAAAACCAGAATAATGATAACTTATATCTTTGAGCTACTAAGTCATTCTAATAGCACTAAAAACAAAACAAAGCTTGCCAATTAAAACATCAACAAAATTTTAGTATTTTTCTCTAAGGAAGAATAAAAGATAATTATCAGAGTGATTTTTATCAAGGCTTTTGATTTTTCTTTCCTTTTTAAATTTTTTTTCTTACTCTAAACTAGCAGATTTATAAGCCATGTACTTGAACAGCAAAACCATTTGCCATTTGGTAGAATTGGCTGACATTTCATTTTTTCTGGGCAGATTGTGGATTAGTTTGACATTATTTTGCTGGGTTCTGAGCTACATCATTAACATATTGCTTATGACTAAACACAAAGCAGTTTCATTTTGTGACATAATACTCCACATTTTCTACAAGTAGTAAAAAGTAGGATTTCTCTGAAAATAACTAGGTATCGCTCCAGTCTTATAAAAAAGACCCCTGGATTCTATTAACGTAACAAAATGTCTCACTAAAATGGTATGTCAGAGGGGAATGAAAACCCCCATAAAGGCATGATGTGTTTACTGTTGATATCTCTAAATCTTGGCTAGAAATGAGAAACATTCATGAAATATTGGGCTTAAACTGAGATCACATCAGTATGGTAGCAATATCGCACTTGTCAACTAACGGAATGTAGCTGCCTGGTTGTACCACATGAAAATGAAAATTCGCTTTCTAATCGAAGTTATAATTCTTTTCCTGTCCATGTTGGATAACTTTTTGTTTTTAATGTAAAGAAAATAAGAACCAGGCAACTGTACTAAAAGATGGCTTTGTTTGGAAAACCAAGGGAATAACAAACTGCTGATCATTTTTTAATTGAAGTGGTGATTAAATAATTACCAGTGCTGTTATTTGAGTTCTTAATATATTTTCTTACATCCCATCTTTCCTTCACTGAGTTAACTCTACTCTATAAAATAAATGAGGCCACATTGTACACTTGTTGGCTCCTTTTCTATTTAAAAAGCAATTGTGGTACTATCCTTGTAGATGATATGGATGAGCTATGTTGAACAATTCTCTTGCTGTGATTTTTCCTTTTCTTTTATACTGCTGACATATTTCACGAAGACAGAACATTTCATTTCTGCAAAATGCTGCTTTTACTGAGAGTAAGCTCCTAAATGAAGTACCGTGCAAATGTTTTGGTCACACACACTTTCGTGTTTAAGCAAAACATCAAACCAATTAGCAAGCCATGCTTCTAAGATAAAGTATACAGACTGCTAACAGGTTTTAATGCATTTTTTCTCTAGTTGCATTAATGGATTTAATTCTGCCTAGTCGCATGATAGAAAAATCCTAAGGGATAAACTATAATTTTATGTTCATCTAAGATAATTATTGTGCTAATTAACTGTTATTAATTCCATTTTCCATTTGTTTCCTTGACATTTTGAAAAGATAAAGGAAATTGTTTTTCTGAACTTGTTTTTAAACCTTCCACTCTTTTTGCTACAGAAGGGTGTTCAGGAATGATGTACATTGCTCCAACATACTCTAGTTATGTTGTGCATTGGAGATGACCTGGTTTTTGCAATACCTTAGATAGAATGCTATTAAGCCAGGAAAAAATGCATTCAATTTTCAAGAATGATCTTAGGCATATCACGCACATCTTTTCATTCTAGCATGTCCATCTTCTTCTAATTCACCCTATATGTTAGATTTTATCTAAAGGACATCTGTACGTTCAATTTTTTTCCAGGAGCAGAATCCATCAGGCTGATAGTAGGGATGAGCTGCACACAAACAAGTAAGAAAATACTGAGAAAAGATACTTAGAGGAATTACATCCCTTTAATTCTAATTATCTGCATATTGTTATTTTTGTTCTGATTTATGTTATGCTTTTAGACACAACATGACTTTCCTCTGGCTCCCAAATTGCCTGTAAGATTTTTAGATAGGTATTTACCAAACAATTTGGGTTATAAGCAGATTATTATTATTATCAACACTAAAATTTTCCTCAGTGAAATGTTGTTCATATGCATTCATCCAGACTCTTCCAATGGGTAATAATTCTTACTTAAAAGGACAGATTTATCCTAGTTTTAATCAATGCCACATTATTGCAATCTAAATGAGCTTAATAATGTCAATTTTTATCTTCATAATGAAGGAGAAAAAAAAGATAAAAGTTCTAAATATGTGGCTTTTGAAATGAGTGGTATGCTGTTGGTCTGTTGTGGAAGTGGATCAAAATACATTGAGGCATGCTAGCTCCTTTAGGTCCCTGGAGTTTTATTTAGTATATATAGAACTTGAAATGATATTCAAATACGCAAGAGGAGTTAAAGTACTTCTGAAACTGATCCACTTACTCCCACGGAGCACTTTTGGCTCTCCATGTTTGACTCCTTGTTATTTATAATTCATATTAAATATGAAACATTCTTTTCAATAAAGACTCAAAAGGAATTTAAAATATACTTTATTTCTATTTTGTTGACAGATCAAGAGATAATCTTATTTTGTTTGGTGAGTATTGGTTCCAGCCAGAGTGGGCCCATTGCTATGACCTCCAAAGCCAGTTGATAAAAACTGATTAGCATTTTAATCAATTGTTTTATGCTACAAAATGAGAGCAGCAATTGTTTTGATTTGGTTTGGTTTTGGTTTGTTTTTGTTTTTAAGCAGATTGGGGAGACAATATTCCAGGGAGTGACAGAGGCAAAAAGCAATGACTCTTTAGTGATTTCTTCAACTGTGTTCCAGTATTTGCAGCCAGATGGGCCTCTGTGCCACGGAGAGCAGGTGATCATTTGGCAAGGTGGAATAGCTTTAGAGGCTTTCAGATTGTCTCGTAAACTTAGAAAAACTATTAATTTGCTATTTAATTAAAGAAACATGCATAGAGTCATCAGTTGACCTTCCCAAATCATCAGTGACACATCTGGAATGGGAACAAAAGACTCCTCTTTTCAAGCATACTGCTTTATATATGCCCCGCCATTGAAAAAAACAATTCAGCAATGCCAGAGGGGATACCATGGTGTGAGTGGTCATCTCTTAGCACATGCCTGTCACACTAAGATTTTCCTAAAACCATCTACATAGAATTATTTGCTTAAAGAAGTCTAAAATATAATGGAGATGAAATATCCCAAATTGGACTGACTACAGTGGAAACTTAGTAACGGGAACTACTTATTACCAAGAAAGTAGAAGCAAGAAAGTATGACCCAGAACTGTTAGAACAAATAAATGAATTCACTAAAGTTGCAGGATACAAAATTAATATACAAAAGTCCGTTGCATTTCTATACACTGATAACAAATTATCAGGAAGTGAAATCAAGAAAATAATCCCATTTACAATTGCAGCAAAAAGAATAAAATACCTAAGAATAAATTTAAGCAAGAGGGTGAAAGACCAGTACACTAAAAACTTAAAGATGTTGGTAAAAGAAATTGAAGATGCAAAGAAGTAGAAAGATATACTGTGCTCATGGATTGGAAAAAAATCTTGTTAAAATGTCCACATTACTCAAAGCAATCTACGGATTCAGTATAATCTCTACTAAAATTCCAATGACATTTTCCACAGAAATAAAACAAATAATCCTAAAATTTATGTGGACCACAAAAGATCCTGAATAGCCATAAGCAATCTTCAGAAAAAGGAACAAAGCTGGAGATCTCAAGCTACATGATTTCAAACTATACTATGAAGCTATAGTAATCAGAATAGTATAGTATTGACATAAAAACAGACACATTGATTGATGTAACAGAGTAAAAAGCCTAGAAATAATCCCATTCATATATGGTTAGTTTAGTTGCAACAAAGGTATAAAATATATTCAATGGGGAAAGGACATAAATGGTGTTGGGAAAACCAGGCAGCTACATGCAAAAGAATGAAACTGGACCACTACCTTATACCACACACAAAAATAAACTCAAAATAGATTTGTGTAAACCATAAAATCCCTAGAAGAAAACGTAAGTGGTAAACTACTTGACATTGATCTTAGTGATTTTTTTTAACTGATTCCAAAGGTAAGGGAAACAAAAGCAAAATAGACTACATAGAACTAAAAAACTCCTACACAGTGAGGGAAACCATCAACAAAACAAAAAGCAACCTATTGAGTGAAAGATTTGCAAGTCATGTGTCTGTAAAGGGTTAATATCCAAATATATAAGGATCCTGTACAACTTAATAACAACAACAAATGTCCCAGAAATAATGTAATTTAAAAATTGGCACAGGATCTAAATAGACATTTTTTTCCAAAGAAGGCATAAAAATGGCCATGAAACAAATAGACATGAAAAGATGTCTAACATCAGTTATTATCAGGGAAATGCAAATCAAAACTACAATGAAATATCACCTTACATCTGTCAGAATGACTATTAAAGACAAGAAATAAATGACGGAAAAGACAAGAAATAACAAATGTTGGAGAGGATGTGGCAAATGGAGAATTACCCTTATGCACTGTTGATGAGAATGTGAATTGGTACAGCTACTATGGAAAACAGTACAAAGATTTCCTCAAAAAAATTAAAAATAGAGCTACCAGATGATCCAGCAATTCCATTACTGGGCATCTATCTGAGAAAATGAAAACACTAATTTGAAAAGGTATATACAACAGGATGTTAATTGTAGCATTATTTATAATAGCCAAGATATGCAAACAATTCAAGTTTCTATCAATGGATGAATGGATAAAGAAAACGTGATACATATATATAAAAAATGTGATAGATATATGATATATGATATATTTATATATATATATCATATATATAAATTTTATATATTTCTATATATTTTCTACTTCTATATAAAATAACATAATATGTATTATATTTATATATTTTATACACACAATAGACATATTACTTTATATATAAATATACCTTATATTTATATATTATATATATTTTATATATTTTAATTTCATATATTTTTAATTTTTTTGAAGAAATCACTGTGCTACCTGTTTACCACATCCTCTCCAGCATTTGTTATTTCTTGTCTTTTCAGTCATATATATAGATAGATATAGATAGTGTTGTGGAATACTACTCAGCCATAAAAAAGAAGGAAATCTTACCATTTACAGTGACATGGCCAGACCTTGAAGATATTATGCTAACTGAAGTCAGACAGAGAGAGACAAATATGGCATGATTTCATGTATATGTGGAATCTAAAAAACAAAACAAACTAACATGGTGACAAACAAAACAAAACAAAGCCCAGATTCAGGTACAGGGAACAAATAGGTAATTGCCAGAGGATGAGAGGGGTTGGGAGGGAAGGCAAATTGGGTGAAAGGGATTAAGTAGTACAAACTTCCACTTATAAAATAGTAGGTCATGGAGATATAATGTACAGCCTGCGGTTTATAGTCAATAACATTCTATTAATTTTATAAGATGACCAATGATAACCAGATTTATTATGGTAAACTTTTCACAATGTATACAAATATCAAAGCACTATGCTGTGCACCTGAAACTAACATGCCAATTATATCTCAATTTAAAAAAATGTATGCACAATATCAACATTTGAAACCAACATGACTCTTGATAAAAACACATTATAACATATCATCTTTTGCTAACTGAATAATTTTGGTTTTGTGTTTTTACTATAAAGCATACCTGCAGCTTATATTTGCAGGACCAGCACTATCTCAAGGTGCTATGACATTCAATGGGATTAATCAGAATATATTCTATATTAAGAATATAGAATGAATTAATCTGAGAATAGTAATACCAACTGGACTCCCAGATACACAAATAAATTAGGGAGTAAAAGTTACATTGGTCTGTGTTTTTATTGTGGCCTTGTCTATTTGACAGTGCTAGGGAGTGGTATCTCCCCAGCCTAATTCTTCATATAATTAAATTACCATTTTAAGCATTAGTAATTTTTTAAAAGTTTTTACCACTTATTTTTTTTTAAGATTTTATTTATTTATTTGACAGAGAGAGATTACATGTAGGCAGAGAGGCAGGCAGAGAGAGAGAGGAGGAAGCAGTCTCCCTGCTGAGCAGAGAGCCCGATGTGGAACTTGATCCCAGAACTCTGGAATCATGACCTGAGCTGAAGGCAGCGGCTTAACCCACTGAGCCACCCAGGCGCCCAGTTTTTACCACTTATAACAGAAAATTTTATTACAGGTAGTATATTCTTATACATAGTACATTAAGAACATTTAAAATTTTTCTAGGCGCTCTGGGCTCATGATTAGAATTATCAGCTATAGATTTTGCTGTGGCTCATAGATATCCTCAGTAACTTTTGTTTATTTAGCCCTTCTTGTATGCACCTCAAAAGACTCCAATCTAATATGGTCTGTCCTGCCTACCACCTATAACTTCACTGGTGTTTGTGTTCCTTCTTGTTATTCATTTAGTTATGATTTCCTATCAATGTGAATAGGTTAAAAATGTCTACAGAACAAGAACAGACTTGAATAAACACATGAGGCTTTTCTTATGATTAAATGTGGGTGCCTTTATGAATGTTTCATGAAATTAATTTCTGCTACCTAAAGCTGTCTTTTATCAATATCTAATTCTAGCCAAATTTCATGCGATTGCAATCCTAGATAGCTAACTTAATGATAACTGGAGTTATTATTCCATTTTGAAATTATTACATAAAATATGCACAAATGAAAAACTCTGTCATGTAAGGGGAAAAAAGGAAGTTGTAGGGTTCATCTAGCAAGTCAATTAAATAATACTGAACCAATCAACAAATAATCATTACTTAGAGGCAACGATTGAACTGTCACTTCATACCATTGGTTAGAGAATGATTAACACAGACTTTTGAAATAAAAAAAAATAGCATTTCTGGATGGTAATTCACTTCTGATACAGAGAATAAATCTAACGTTTTTTGTTTTACTTACATTTTTATAGGGATTGAGGGTCACTTGGGTCATTCAGTCAGTTAAGACTCTGACTCTTGGATTCAGCTCAGTCATAATTTCAGGGTCGGGATCAAGCCCTGTCAGGTATTGTGTTCAGCAGGGATTTGCTTCAAGATTCTCTCTCGTCCTCTCCCTCTCCATCTGCCCTGCCCCCTACTCTCTCTCTCTCTCTAAAATAAAGAAATAATTCTTTAAAAAAGGATCATAATGTATCAGATTGTACATAATAACCATACATAGCAAAGACACATAAATATTTGGTGAAATAGGGTTTTTAATATATCCCTAATGGGCACATATAATAAATCTAAATTACTGTAAACTTACCTCAAATTCCAGGACATTAGTGAAGCTATCATGGAAATGGAGGAAAGGAAATAACTGGATTATTTGCAAGTTTTTCTTTAAAAATTTTAAGTGATTAAAACAGAAAATTAAAATTTTGAAATGACTAATTTATTATTATCTCAGATTAATTACCATAGGTTTTAAAATTAACTTTTGGTGTCTGTAGCAAGTCATCAGCTTAGGAGAGGTAGTACTGAGTGATAAGCACTCTCCATTTCTTTATTAAAAGAATGGACATTAAAAAATGGACATTCTCTTGTTTTCTTTGCTAATATGATATCTCTCAAGTACATTAATTTTTGTCTCCTATTTTGCATTCTAGATGAGTAAGTCATAAACCCAGTTTTCAATGACCCAAGTCATGTTTGCCAAAGAAAAATTTTAGTTGTAGGTTTTTTTCACATCTTAAACACCAGAGTTCTACCGTAGAGCTCTGATTTTTCAAACGGTGGCAGTAAAAAAAAAAAAAAAAAAGAAAGAAAACACACACACACAAAGTGGCAGTAAATTTATTTACAGAATAGAAATTAATTTCCATGCCTCAGTTTCTTAAAACTAAATTTAGCTACATGATGTCTAAACTTTTTGCCAACTCTAGATTCATTGAATCATATTAAAGATTGGAGGATGAGTGTGCGTCCATTGATATTTGGCCTTTGGATCTGGTCTGTCTGCCAAGAAATAATTATTTTCTTGGCAGCTTGTCATGAAAGGTCAGAGCTTTTTTGGCATTTTTTTCACCTGATCTTTTAATATTCATTCAAGCATGGCTGTTTTTCTGTGGTCCAATTTGTGGTCTGTGAAGATGTACATTCTTTTGCAATTCCATTTTCTAGGATTTTGAGTCTATTCTGATAATTTATATTGAAACATGTAAGAATCTGGTTGACGGTGCAAGTGTCAAATTAAAGTTTAGCCCTTTGTAGGAAATGGCAAAGAATCTAATGTTCATTGAAAAGTTATGATGAAAGTTTATGAGAGGAAAACTTCAACTAAATGCCAAGTCTTTCTGACAATTAGAATCAGCCCAAAAGGAATCTAAATTCCTTGCGCAGTGTGAGTTCCCCATCAATGGGTGTATTCAAAGAGTAGTTGTATAGTTTTACCATGGAGATTTTCAAAACCTGTGACTGGTTGACCTTGTCTCAAGGTTTTTTCTCATTTTAAGTTTCTATGAGTGCCAAATAAAATATAATTATATCGATTTTTGGAAATTTGCTTGAGTAAGGATTCCATGAAGAATTAGAACATCTGTCTTTCTCCGCTAATGCATAGGAAGGAAGTCTCAATATTTTACAGTGAAATATTAGAGCCATTAAGCCTGGATTTCAACCGCAATCTGATTAGCATAAGCAAGAAAAAGAGAAAAAGAAACTTTGGAGGATATTCATAGTTTGCAGAATTGAATAAACAATTGAAATCAAGCTTTGGACAAAGATGGGAGCATGGCAGCCCTAAATCTCTCCAGCAGAATTTGTGGACTTGAGTTGATGACTCAGTTTCAAAACCCTTCTATCCCTGGGTATCTGTATTCAGTACTCAAATTTAAAAAAAAAAAAAAAATCTGTTGGATCTACATCAAGTAATAATACTCCTATGGCCATAGCAAGGAGTATGAAAGGAGGTTGGTAGGAGAGGAGCCCTTATATACTGTGACCGCCAGCCCCACCAGAATCAAAGTCTAGGAAGAATATTGATTGAGAGTGGTATTGTGAAGAGGGGATAGGTTAGGAGTTACAAAAAGAATGGGATGGAGGTTAAGGGGGTTGCTGGGAACATGAAACAGTTTGTAATTTTGTATTCTTTCTCCCCAGGGGTCTCTCATCTCCTTGAAGTCAGAGATATATCTTGCTTGCTGTTAGGGCTGCAGCCTCTATGGCAGTCATTGGCACATAGCTTGAGTGTAGTAAATATTCAATGATCAAACAAATGAATAAAGAACTAAATAAATTTAAGTGATGTAATTTAAAAGTTTACAGGACCATGTTCCCTAGGTATAAAGAATACAATTTAACAAACTGTTGACCTGGTGACCCCCAGAAGCTATGAAAATCCATGCCCACGATTGGGTAGTGAAGGAGGTGCAAGCTTCCATCGTTTTCTTCTTTTTCCATTCATTTCCATTTCCCTCCCTCCCTTCTCCTTTGTTTCTTCCTTTCTTGCTTTTCTGTAATATGTATTACTTCTATAGTTAGAGGTCATAAAGATAACGTAAAATCTTTCTTTTATTAAGAAAATACAATTACATATAATGATATTTGAATGTTCGCTATTTTGTTTGTATTCTCACAATAGTTGAACACAGCAGATGGACTATAAGACTCTGCCAAAAAGTCTTGGATCCCAAGGTGTTTTTACTGTTTCCTCTGTTTCTAAGGAAACTGTAATAATCAAGTTTCTCATCTTTTTAAGCTTGATGAAATCTAGTTTAAAGGTAGAACTAATCATAGTTTATAATGATCTGTGAGAGAGTTTTCTTATGAATTTGAAGAATAAAAAGAGAATTCCAAATGCTGTTAACAAGGCCAAAATTATTGTTGAAATCAGAAAATAACTAGCTTTTAACAATTGCATATATATCATGTTCATTGTATCCATGTTTGATAAATATCCCTAGCAAGTCTGGGTTCTTCGCATTTTATAGGTACTATATATGTGTGTGTGTGTGTGTATATATATATATATATATATATATATATGTGTGTGTTTCCACATTTATTCCACAAACATACCTAAAGAGTAGTCACCATACCAAGATTGTGTTTGATGCACAGAAGCTAGAAGAAGCAGTAACATCTTCCTTTAAAATGCATTTTTCTCTCTCAACAAATATACATAAAGATGATAGCTTATACTATTGCAAGTATTACGCATAAGCTCAAAGCATTTTTAAGTCAGCAATTTCAGACCCTACTTAAAAGAAGCTGTTTGGGAAGACCATGAGGCATTCGAGCTTTTTTATAGTTATGTTATTATATAATAACTATAAGAGTATAAATGACCTCACAGCTCAAGCAGGAAATTAACTAAACTATGAAACATTAATGTTTCCACATAAAATGAAAATTCAGTGATAGTAAGAAGGCTGCATTAGTTAACTATGGCCCATTCTGCTTTTAGAATATCACCAATGGCTATTTGATTTAAAGGCCGTCATGGGTTTAGATTACTACTGATTTATTCCAAACCCATTGTTATCAGGGAGTGTAAGAAAATGCAATAATTATGAGGAAGATAACTTCTGTTAATGGATAACCACCTAGGAGTTAAGCTATATAAGGGAAAAAATTGTCTTTCAGGGAAAATTGAATTATCTTCTGTCTGTACTTTTGAAATATATCTTAAGGACAGGTAAACTCAAAGCCATTTAGAAAACAAGCAACAGACAAACAAAAGGATAGACCCTGAAATGGTAGATTTTCTGCTCACCTGGAATAGATCAATTTTGTAAGCACATGGAAGAACATCTAATGCAGGCAGAAATCAATGTGACTCCATGAGGAACACTTCTTGTTGCATTAATCTAATTTTCTTCTGTGCCGGTGTGACCAACTTAGTAGATCCATCTGAAGTAATATGACTTGACTTAGTGAGGCTTTTCTTCGATTCTGAACTATATCCCAGTTAACTACCTGGGAAATGTAAACCTTTCTACCAATACACAAAGGGTGGGCCATAACTTGGGCCAGCAGGAATATATCAAATAAGCCCTAGGCGAATTAATACCCAATATGTTTATGCATGATTTCAACAGCACCATCATGAAAACAAAAAGGAACACTTAACGGTTATTTAGCCCTTATTGTGTGCCAGGCATTATTCTATAGTATTTAGCTCATTTGAATTAGCTCATTTGTTCCAAATGAAGAGCAGCTTTAGGGATTGCTTAAGGGTATAGACTCCCAAACTTGGGTTCCAACACCAGCATTATCACTTAGCTTTTGGCCTTGCGCAAGTTAATGAACTACCTAGGTTTCTGTGCCTAGGTTTCCTCATGTATAAAATGGGAATAACAATCCTTAGCCCTTAGAGTTTTTATGAGAATTAAATGAGCTATTGTTTATAAAATACGTTAACAGTGTCTGGCCCTCAGCCAATACTACAAACATTTTGTTAGATAACTAAAATACAATTGAAACAATAAATTGTCAATTACAGCATAACGCTTACTAAGGAGTTGGCCAAAATATTGCTTTTAATGATGATTTTCACACAATGCCCAGTGATAGAAAATAATTGAGCAAGCAGAGTATAATAAAGCAGAAGAAGTGCTGTGATCTCAGTGGGACACTGGTGGAGCATATGTCAAGAACACAGTGCTATAATTACTTAAAATAAACAGACAGTAGATTGTGTTGATGGAAGACTGTCAAAAACAGTACTGACACTGAGTTTAGCACTTTCACCTCTTTTCAGTCATTATAACCAATTCAATTTTTCTCCTCTTTTTATCCTTTCTCCCTCCCCTTCTTCCGTTCCTCCTTTTTCCTTCTATTAAAAAAAAAAATAGAGAAAAAGGATATTACCAAGGAAAAACCAATAACCATGTTTTTATTATTGAAAAACATTCTGGAGAAAATTAAGAGTTTGGACTGACAGATTATCTCTATAGAATATCCTCTAAACAGAATTTTAAGGCTTTCTTGTCATAGGTCATCATTTCAGACAAAGCAAGACGGCCCACGCTTTTGGATTCACTGAACCTGTTGCCAGTTAGGCTTGGCCTTCAGTGCTCGGAGAATGAAAACCAGACCCTGGTGCTGCCTTGGAAGTGTGTGTGACTCAGTGTGCTGTAAGACTTGTGCTGTTGCTGTGAATCCTATGTAAATCACTATAGTGCTTCTCACTATTGCCTGTCCTTTCCATTATTTATTTGTTTATTTACTTCCCATTACTATTTTATTTTGGATTTCATCCCTCTGATATTCCTTCCTCCTTTTTATGCTACCTCAACACTTTTTTTTTTTTTTTTCAAGTGAACTAACCTTCTTTGAAGGCCTCCTCAATCCCTGCTCTGTGCTTTTACACAATTCTATCCCCCAAATAGCACTTTGCTACAATTATCATGCCACTCATTATTCAGTTGGGGAAACTGAGATTCAGAAAAGTGAACATGCTTCAGGCCCTCTACCTAGAGAGTGATGGAGCTGAAATTCAAACCCTGGTTTTCTCTACAATCTGCAGATTTCTTCTGAGCCTCATGGTGAGTTGCACTCAAGGAGTAAATATGGAAAAGTGACTCCAAATAGAGTGTTTGTCTGCTTTTTCGTAGAATACTATAGACCACCCTAGATTTTCTGTATCTTTAAGAAATATATTCAACGCGAAACAAACATTTATTTCTTCATCCTGGACATTCTTTCCTCCTTTCCTTCTGAAGTTTCTCTTCTCTTGAACCTTTTGAAGCACACTTCCTAATTGTTCCTTAGTTTTGGATTGTGTTTGTGACTTCTTAATACTTCTCTGGGAAAATTTACTTATGTCCCTGGGGACATGCTTACAGGAAGTTGACCTTTTTTCCTGACTTTTGAAGCAATTAAGTGCTTGTCTGATCTTCTGCCTCCCAGGTGTAGAGAAGGCTCCAGTGTACCACCTTACTAATGTTTCTTTCTCACAAAACAAAGCCAACAGTGCTTCTTACCTTTGTCTTCTAAGAGTCCCTAAAGGTCTAGTAAGCCATGTGCATATTTTCAGACTTATTTTAAGAGCAAATTTCTTGGGAGTCCACTGTTTCCTTTTTTCAAATTTTATGTACGTTTTGCATTTTCCTATGTAACACAGAGGTTTTTGTTGAAATATAAAAATAGGGCATTCCTCCAATCTTCAAGGAAATGTTCCTAACCAGATTAGTGTATGATGTTTTTTTCCTGTGGATTTATGTATCCCAGCACTAGGCTGGATGTTCTAGGGAATAGAAGTACCCCACTCAGAAACACAGACCTCAAGAAGAACTATGTTTCATCTCAGAACTTGCACAATTATATTATGGAAGCCTTTCTGAGAACACATGATAGTGTATAATTATGAAATACGTTAAGTGTGCCTATTTGTGCTTCATAGATACTTGGCTTGGTTTTGGAGGATATAAAAACTAGACTATGAATTTGTTAAATAAGCCAATATAGTGCCAATATGTGTACACTCTTCTTTCATAAAAGCAACAGTTTTTCCCAGCTAAGATGTTAATTTTGAGTTAATTTGAGGTACTAGAACCGTAATTATACCACTCACTTCTTAAGCAACAAACCTTTACGCCTTTCTCATAGAGACTTCCTAAAGATGTATTTAGATTTTATAATTAGTTTTCCTTTTTATAGTTAGCCTTATTACATGTCTGAATTTTTCACTCCTTTACCACTTCTTTCCTAGTTCCAAAAGATCAGAATTCTTGTATCTCTTTGCTGCCATTTAATTCTCAGTATTATTTTCTAAACCAATCCCTTGAGCTTTCTCATTCCTCTGTAACCACTGCCCCATCCCTCTTTCCCATGCCGTTGAACGGACGACAATCTCTATCATACTTATGTACATTGGATTACAGGCACACGATGCTTTTTCACTTTTGGATTGCAGGCCCTCAAAGGGCAAGGATGACTTTTGTTCACTTACAGTATTGTAAGTCATGTTGACAAATAATGAACACAAGAGGAATCTTTTCTGGGCTAAAGCAACTTTATTGTTAAAATGAGAATAACTGAAATTCTCTCAAAAATGACTTCAGAACGCTGCTTACTTAAAACATTGCATAATAATCACCTCTAAAGATTAATCTGATACCCCTGGGAATGTTAAAGATTTTATGTTGGCATTTTGTTAAAAAAATTTTCCATATTTCCACCAATAATTTTTCTATTAAGCGTTAAAGTTCTTGAAAGATCTTCTCCTTCCTAAACTGAGGGCCATTGTAGTAGAGCAGTTAAAAGCAAACATCAGAGACAAACTGAAGGTATTAAATCCTGATTACACCACCTATCATCTATGATACCTTGAGGAAATTATTTAATCCTGTGCCCTAGTTTCAGAGGATAATAACAATTCTTGCATACAGTATTGTTGTGTGGATTACATTAGTGATACACATTAAAGAATATAGAACAGTGCCTGACACATTGCAAGTGCTGGGTGCATATTAATTAATATTGTTCTATGATATTACTTTATTATCTCTTGAATGAAGCTGTTAATAATGCCCTAATTCTAGAGTCCCTTTCATATCCTGTGGCTTTTCTGCTTTTCTGTAACTATCGTCTATTTTCACTCCTCGAGCTCATGTCTCATTATGGAATAAATGTCTGTCTTCTGTAGTATTTATTTCCCATTTTCTCCTACAATGTGTGAAATCAGTGAAAGCAGAGGATGAGCTAAATATTTTAACTCTCCTCTCCAAATTGTGTTTATTAGTCCGATGCATGGTGTTAGATTCATTGCCAATTAATTTCTTTCATCATCATCATCATCATCATCGTCACAGTCATCACCATCACTTGATCATGATTATGATCTCATCATATCTAACATTTGTTGAGTGCTTAGGACCTGTGAGGAACTAGTTTAAACACTTTACACTTATTAAATCATTTAATCTTCACAAAAATCACATAAAGTAGGTAATAGTATCCTCAATTATACATGTAGAAATGTAGAAGGAGCGTAGTTTCTCTTTTTTCTTCTAAGTCTTACCTTTGCACTGACTCTGAGAAGGGTTAGAGCTGAACCATTCCCTTATTGATGATCCACGGTCCCGTCCTTACTGAAGATGACACAAAGCCATTCAATGGATGTTACTATGTTCATCATTTCCCCCATGACAATTCTGAAGATTAGTTTGAAGGTTATTTTGTAGATTAAATATCCAATACTTGAACACACGGATTAGTATGACTGGTGCTAAGCATGTACAGCATAAATTGTAACATAGAATGAGAATGAATTGCTGTGTGGGATTGTGTGTCATGCCTCCTCAAATGATAAAATGGAGGAGATCTAACAATAATAAGTTAAAAAAAAATGGCCTCTCGTATTGCTCTGTGGTAGATGGGGCCAGCCTACTGCGGTGGGAGGGGAAGGCTTGGCACTTCACAGAGACAGATGCTTGAATGGATTTTGCAGGTGGTTTTATGTTAGTTCATGGTGGGCTCATTGGCAGATCTTTCCCTTGGCTCTTTTAGTTCAATCCCAGCTTGAGGTGACGCTGTGTATCTCTGTTGGTGATACACATACAATGACCTTGCCAATATTTTACCAATTCACATTAGAATATATTTCTGTTTTCATCCGACTTCAATGCAGCAGGTGGTTTTTGTTTTGTTTTGTTTGGTTTCGTTTTGCTTTTGTTTTTTGCTTTTTGTTTTTTTAAGGTTTTTAGAAAGCCATGTTATGGATGAAATTTCCTTGATTGCTATTATGAGTCTGCCATTAAAATACAGGTGAAGAATGCCTTCTTAGATATCTGTTCTTGTTGACTTATTTAAAAATCTCTTATGCAATATTTTGAACTGAAATAATGAAAACTGGCACTTGCAGAGTGTCAGTGTTTCAGCAGCTTTACCTGGATTGTAGCTTTTAATTCTCACAATGGTCCAGTGAGGTAGGAACTATAACTATCCCCATGTTATACATGAGGAAAACAAAATATGGATGGGTTAAGCCTGAGGTTACTCAGGAGGTAGCTGAGTAAGATACTGCCCCCAGGCTTCTGTCTCCAGAACCCAGATTCTTAACCTGACACCACCTCCTTTAAGAGCCATCCTTAAGCAGGGGTCTTCATTGCACAGACTTTACCTATAGCTATTTTATGGAGACATACAGAATTATACATTGAAGTTGTCTTTCTGTGTTTTCTGGTTTTTCCCAGCTCGTGAATAGGAGACCCAAGTTTGTATTTTAATTAGTTACATTGAAATACATTAAATAGAATCTGTGGCAGCAGCTGTGTATTCTCACTTTGACTTGAAAACTACATTCATTGATATCATTTTGGTCTTTGGAAAGAAATCTATTGTCCATTATAGCTGCTACTGCTCTGAACTCTGTAGATAATTGTCCATGCAAGAGTCTGTTCTCTCTTCTTTGGGAAAATAACAATGGCATACTGTACTTCACAGGTGCAAAAACGAAATGATTTGCTCCATCATTTAGTTTGCTTAATTTACAGCTTTTTATGTTTAATTATGTCTATTGTTCATAGATTGGATATTGAGGATCCAACAAAGATGATATTTTGAATCAGCTTTGTAATGTCATTGAGTAGGTCTTACACTGCAGGATACTTAAATCTTTTCTCCAATTGCGACAGTTTGGATATCCTCAGGGGTTCTGAGCTGTCTTCAATTATGCCAGCTGTCTGAATGTGGAATGTAAAACTACTATTACAGTGGGGAATTAAATATTATTTGGCCCAATTTTACCTTTCTAGTCAAAAGTGAATAGCATGTGCCTGCATATTCAGTGAAAGTAGACAGATGTAGCATGTGCAAATATGCTGTGGGTACAATTTCCCTTTCAAAGCATTTATGATTCAGAGAGAACACCCATCTGCCGCTAATAAATTGAGTAACCTTGGGTGCATTTCTTTACCTTTCTGGGTTTCTATTTCCCTAACTGTAAAATAAAAAGGTTATTGCAAATCTTTTGGAAGCCATTTGAGATAGAATCATGAATGTTTTGTGACCTTGAGAATTTTGTTATTCTTACCTCTCTGCTGCTTCGGCTCCAACAACCTGAAGAAGTCTCAGGTCAGCATCCAGGTGGGGCACAGCTCTTGACTTTAGATTCCCTAAGAATGAGGGACAAATGACTATGATCTCAGACAAATCTATAAGCAAATCACTGTGATCTCAAACTTCCTCCTACTTTATTACTCTCAGAGATGCGTGTTTCCTGAAAGCTTGTCCCGAAAACACTGAAAACGAAATTTATGAGTATCGGGTTTTTCTTTAAAGATTTTATTTTTATTTATTTGAGAGAGTTGTGTGCACACAACTGGGGAGTGGAGAGGGACAGGCAGACTCCCTGCTGAGCACGGAAGCCCCTGCCACACAGGGCTCGATCCCAGGACCCTGAAATCATGACCTGAGCTGAATCAGACGTTTAACTGACAGAGCCATCCGGGAGCCCCTGGGATTTTTCTTTTTGAGCCCAGGGCTTAGTAAGCTTCCAGCCCACTCTTCAAGGTGTTTGTTCTTATTTAGAATTGTTTCTTACAGCATTTTTAAGTAGGTGGCTTAGGTGCTATGCCTGGCTGTTAAAGAAATGAGGTGTGGTGGTCAATTTTTTTAAGCCTCTAAAGAGTGTTCTAGTTCATCTTTGAATGCCATGTTAGGTTATGCATAATTTATCATACTATTCATTTTACCACTACCCCTAGGCATGGGACACTTAGGATATAGGGTTAAAGGAAACAAAATTTTAGGGGTTAGGATGACATTCTGGGACATTTATGATCAGACGCCTACACCTCTTTTCAGTTAGTTATTGGATATGGCCATACCTGGATCTGGCCAATCCCAAATATGTTCATTCATTCATCTAAAAACAAGAATTTGTTGTGCAACTAGCATGTGTCGGGCACTTTTCTAGACCTTGGGAACACAGACAGATAAAACCTTTAACACCTTAAGACTTTATATGCCAAGAAGAGTTTGGCGCTGGGATGGCAGTTGACTTTCACCCAAGTATCATCTTTATGCCCACTTATATAATTCTCCCCTTCAGTCTGCTTCTTTTTTGGCTGTTGGAATTCTATCTTGTCATAAAAACCAGACAGTACTAGGAAACAGTGAACTATTAGTGTAATAGACTATGTGATTGTGTAGTGGATTATATAATGGCCTCTCACTTTTGGATCTGTAGCAAGGACTCTGAGATGGGAAGGTTGGCATAAAGCTTCAGCATCAAGTACAGTGCTGACCTATGGTAACCCTTCATTCATAAATAAGAAATGTTGGGTGAATTTTAATTTGGTCTGTCATCAGGTTTGGTCATGGTGGGAAATAATTGGAAGAGAGGGAGGCAGCATGGTTTTCTCCCAGTGCCATTCCTGGGGGGTAGGAGAGAACACTATCTATCTACCTGTATTTTAGGGAAGAGAAGACCTTGGAAGTGGGAGGAAACTTACAGGCATAGTGTGCAAATCACATATTCCTGTCATTTCCTCCTGGAAGTTGAGGAAATTTGAACTGAAAGATTTCAAATATATTGTCAGAATTACAAAGAAAGTTACTCAGAAGTTTTTGATGCTGAAGGGTTTGAGGTGGTGAATTTAGCATTCTCTGCTTTAAGATGTTAATCCTGAGCTTCTACCCAAAGGATCTCTATTCCTTGCCTTTTTTCCCTGGAAATATATTATGGGTCTCATGCTATATACTTTCCTGCTTATGCTCTGGCTGGATTTTTTTTGAGTAAAACTTACGGATTCTCTCCCACATTATCTCCTCATTTTCTAGGAACAAACAATAAAAGTGTTAGAGAAGATAATCATTAGAAGTTCTTGAACAGTGCTTCCCACTCATCCAAAATTTGGCCTGGCTTCTTTTTGGCATTATGTATGGGTGAGAAATCACGGTGTGTGCATTAGCTCCACTGGCCTTTGGGACAGTTCACTGCACATAACGTGGCACTAATCATGATACTGTGCTCAGCACAGATGTGTCTAACCTGCTGTCTGTACACCTGAGAATTGGAAAGGTAATGTGCTCAGGATTCTATTATAAGCTTATTTCTCGAGGCACTTCAAAAGCCACTAATGAAAAAGCGTCCTCTGCCACCTGAGGCTTCCTTTTACTCTTTCATGGGTGTTCAGAGATGATCAATGGGAAATACTCTCAAAAAACTCTATCTGAAGTTGAAATTATTGGACTCTGATAAGTTTTGGCGGTTCTGCACAACAGCATGCTCTTTAACTCCTGCTTGTAATCATATTGAAAATATACATGATTGAATTACGCACCCCTCAGTGTTGTCCCTGTGACTGTTTAATCCTCACTCATTCACTAGGTGAGGCACTGAGAGAAAACATTAAATGTTTTCCAGGAACTCATATTTTGGAAAGTAGACAGAAAAAAAAATTTGACATACGAGATCATAAACATCATAACAGAGTTATATACAGAGTATCATAGGCATTATATGACATACCAATAGGTATTCAAAATGATTTTCCTTTGTCATTAGGGTGCACTTAAAATGTTTCTAAGATTCTAGATGAAAAGGTTGAAATTTAACAAATTAATTGTAGAAAGAGTTAAAGGAAAATGTGTATATTAAAGGGATATGTTTCAGTTCTGGAAGCTGTCATTATTTAAAATATTTTATTTTCTAGTAATTTCTGATCAGAAAAGACTTATTTTGTTTGTACCCTGCTATAACCTCGGCGTTGACAACAGTTTCTGGCACATAATACAAATGAACTAAATAACTGATGAATAAGTGAATGATCCTTAAATGAAAAAAGACATCACCATCAGAATTTTATTATAGATTCATAGCAGAAATGACCACAGGGAGATTACACTCAAGGGCTGAGCCTGTGCAGAGAACTAATAAGACCAAAGCCGGTTTCCTTCTCTGTATGAGCAAGTTGAATTTATATCATGGAAGACAGCAGGGTAAGATATTTGGGGATTCAGTTAAAACAACCAGGTTCTGCAGACCACAGATGACATTTTAGAGAACTGGATGGAGCCACAGTAGTCCAAAGTCAAAGTAATAGAAATGAGAGCTAAAATAGAAAAGAACCCAGACTATGCTTTAAACCTTATCAAGAGACATCTTAAATTTCAGTGCTTCGTCCATGCTTCCTTTTCTATACTGCCTTCCAAAAAGCTGCCTACAGACAGGGATAGCTGCCTCAGTTGACTGGTATTGTTTGGGCCACTCCACTGTCCATATGTGGTGAGACCTGGATGAGCTTCTGACAACTAACCCACTCCTGTATGCCTGACCTGGCATCAGAATTTGAGGTGGGTTTCTCTCTGTAAGCAGAAGCTAAAACCATTAACAGGTGAATGGAACTAGGAAAGTCGTGGATAAAGTTATGAGGGAGCAAAAGTCAGAAGGAAAAGAACATAGTTATACAGGATGAGAGGAGACACCAAGTGAAAGAGACACCAGTCAGCCTCAGAGGGACAAGAGGAAGAGGTTGCCAGGTCAGCTGAAGACTTTTTATTCCCTGTATCCATGTCCTTAGAATTCACCACCCCATAATCCCAGCACACTTAGACAGCCGCACATAAGATTTGTTCTTTGCAATCCATCCATAAAGCTGATTAAAATATTCGCAAGTGCTGATTTGTTGCTGTTGGAATATTAGGTGGAATTAATCAAGAGAATTGTGTGGGTCAGACCATTTCCATCATCATATTTGGGAGAAAATTTGAATCTCTTCTAACTGCCCCCATATCTACCCCTGTTTGGGTTAGGTAGCCTTCCAGAACTATGCATCAAACTCTGTATATAGCACTGTCACAGCCATCAAATCAATAAAGCTTTGAAATGCTCTCTTGGTGGAACTCTGTGTCTCTATTCTCCACTAGAGGGGGTCTCCTGGGAGTAAGACTGTGAATTATTTGTTTTTCCTGTTTTAATGCCCACCATAGTGCTACAAAAGTGCCCAGTGCTGAGTATGTTTTTGATGCATATTTGCTAAAAAAATCTGTACCTGTAGATAGAAAGGATATCCTTTGTTATTAAATATACTGATTTAAATTTTGAATCTTTTCCAAATTAACCATATTTATATATATCCACTCAAAAGTGAATGGGTAATATATGATAGGGTTACAGTGTAACTGGGTCATCTTATAACTGGATAGAAAAGACAGGAAAAGAATACAACAGTGAGTTGCAATTATATTTAATTTCTACATCACTCCTGATCATATTTTTATATTGATAGTTGAAATATTATTGAGAAAAATTTCAATACTGAATACTGAAAGTATGCTGTTTAGATATCTTTTACAATTCACTAATTAGTTTTGGAGTTTCCTTCCACACTAGGGTTTGATATTTGGATTTTCCTGCTTCTGTTATGACAATGTTTTTTATGCTAGTGACTCAAAACAAAAGTGGTGTTAGTCTTCAAAATAAATAAGGTTTTCTCACAGTGGTTGTGTATGCAGAGGTGTGCTGTGCTTTAAGTAGAATTAGTTTCCAGCCACCCTTCTGTTGTAATTATAGGGTCCTAGGGAAGGTTAGTGGAACACAGACCTTTATCGCAAGCAGCATACATATCATGGCTCTCTTGATTTTTAGAAAACAGCTGGTGGTAGTTTTTGGCTCTTCTTTTCAATGTCAAGTTTAACATATTTACATTAAGAGACATGCGGGTATTTTAGAGTAACTTTGATTTCCAGAGATACTTGGCCTTCAAGGTGAGTCAAGAGAAAGACACATCTATAACAGAACATTTTGATCCATAATTTTATGTAATTATCTTTCTGTTGGGTACATTTTTCAGTAACAAGAAACATTTATAATAAGCACTTATTTAACCCACAATTATAATATTTTGTAAAACTTTTAAATATGAATTATTTCAGTAATTGTTATTTTTTAAATTCCATTTTCATGTATGTGGAAACAAACACTTAAAATCTTGGCCATTTGACAGCATTATTTGATTGATTTTTTTTTTTTAACCTATTTCTGCTGATGTAAATACAAATATAAACATTGGTAATGGGTTGAGAATCTTGAAAAGAAAAAAGTCCTTTATATGAGTAATAAATATCTAGCTAACCACTGGAACACTATGTATTAATATGAGAAAGAGAACCAAAATAAATTAATTAGTAATGAAGTAGAATGAGAACAATAGGAACAATGTCATGAATGGAGTATTAAACATTGAAGTTTTCAGTAATTGATTACACTATTTAATGTTAGCGTTTAATCAGAAGGTGCTGGAACAAGTACATTTTTATTTTTAATGATATGTATATTGCAGGTGTATCTCCATAAATGCTAATCATAAGGACATGACACTTTTGAAAGTCATTCAAAGGTCTTTTTTTCCATAAAACATTACAATAGTAACGGTTTAATCTCTTCATTTAGTTTTCCTACTTTCATTAGCAGATTGAGCTAATATAATAGATTTTTTTTTTAAGTTGATTTGTCGAGAAAAGCTACTATCACTCTGCGATAGGTATTGGACATATTTTAAGATTGTTTCACAAATTTAACAGCTTTTCCTTCATATTCATTTGCTCTTTTTAAAAATTCAATTACAGAAGAAATGCGTCAGAAGGAAAATGATTGAACTATAGGAAGTCATCCCAATAGCTGCCATTTATTCCGAGCTTACTCTGTGCCAGGCACCTTATTAAATGGTTTACGTGCAGCAGGTTGTTTTCTCTTCACAACAAACCTGTGAGATTGGTGCTATTATCCCCACTGCACAAAAGAGGTAACAGGTGTGGACAGTGTAAGCCTCTTGCCAAGATCACTTAGCTAGTAGATGGTGGATTGAGTGTTTAAACGGGTCTGTTTAACGCCAAGCCTGAAGCTCTCAAATACTATACAATAGGAACCTGCTTCATGATGATATTTTGAGGAAGATGAATGATATGATGAATTTGAGGTACTTTTTAGTGGGTTAGAATTAGAACATTTTAAAGTATCACTAGAGGTTGAAAAGAAGTTCTGTAGAATTTTGAAATTATTTTTGACTTCATATAAGCACTTATATTTTTTAAATCTTTGTACTGTATTTTTAAGCTGCATTTTTTTCTAGAGGAGGTAGATTTAAATTCTTGTAAAATTGGCTTTGGAGTTAATACAGTCTAATATAGTAAACTAGTAGACTTATGTATATAGTATAATGTGACATGCACTGTTAATTATTTTTCTAGATTCCTACTGACTGGAAATTTCTTGAATTATGTTTTTAGACAATTCAAGTACCATGAAAATTAAAAGTGATATCCCTGATTGTCCGATTAAGATCCTTAAGTGTTGTCTACTACAAAGTCAAAATTAAAGGTCATCTAGTTTTGATGCTAAGAGCAATTAAAAATACATATGTCAGTAACAATTTTTAAAAAGCTCATGATTTATATAACCCTCTATTAACTGAAGTGTTTTGTTAACCAGACTCTTATTTATTATGTGTACCAAATATGTTAATGTTTTTTAAGTTGCTACTTAACTATGGGAGTTTAAATATTTAGCCTCAGTTCAATAAAGTGGTTTTTGTTTGTTTGTTTGTTTCTCTATTATATAGTCATGAGCCTTCCTTAATTATACATCTACTGTTCTTTTTTTTTTTTTTAATATTCTCATTTCTACAACCTGTTCATGGAAGATGGCAGAATCATCACCATGTATCCACAGAAGCCACTCAACAAGAAATAAAGGCTCTTAATTTTTTCTCATCTACAACAGAAAACTTCTAGTGTGACATTTTCGTTCTTTTGCCTTCCAATCTCAGAGGAGGGACAGTTCCTACTCACTTTCAGCTACCTGTGCACTTGGCATCTCTTCCTCTTCATCTCTTTCTACATCAAACAATGTATATTCCTGTTACTTGGTTTCTTAACTAACTGCTTCCAGCTTATAAATTTACTCAAGATTTCCTTCTCCTTAAATTCCTTCCCTCATCATTGCTTCACCCTCAAGTTACTCTCTAATTTCTTAACTGCCCTTTAGTAGCAAAGTGTAGTGAAAGTGTAGTTTTCCTATCTAATTACCACCCACTCTTTCCTTAATCCTTTATTATCTGGCTTCTACCCACACCACTGCAGTGAAATCATTCTTACAAAGGTCATCACTTCCTCTAAATAGCCAAATCCAACTACCTATTCCCTGTGTTCAAGGACTTAGAAACCTGTAGTGTTCCTACTCACCCAAGCCTTCCATATTCAATAAACGTTTCTTAAGTGCCCATGATGTGCAAGGCCTTGGCTTTAGAAGATGGATTAAGGTCATGTATGCCCACCTGGAACTCCCATTTAAATAAGAGACCAATGCAAAAACAATTACCAAGTAGGGACAGGGCAGGTCTAATGTAACTGTTTGACAAGGAAGACATCAGTGGGGCCAAGAGTGGGGAAATTCCACAGAGGAAGTGGCATCTGAAAGGACTGGTGGATGGGAATTACAGGCAGGTTAAAAGGTGCAAGGCAACACAGAGCTGAGAACCAGAACAGCATGTTTTGGTAACAGTAAGTGTGGTTCCAGCTTACAGTGCCTGAGGATGAGATGGAAATAAGTATAACGGGAAATTGAAAGAAATCAGGGCCAGATCACAGATGAGAAATTTTTTTCCCATGGCCCCTGTTCCTCCCATTTAATTCTTGTTTTTCTTGGTTTATTCCCATTTTTTTTCAGGCTGCCACTCAAAAATTGCTTTTCCATGATATGGCATTTTACACCCAGTCTTGGGTGATGTTATCTACTTCATGTCTTCAACCATTGTATTAGGCACCTGCAATTTACTATCATCTATAAATCTCTGTCCCTGGCCTCTCTTTTGAACTACAGATGTGAGTTTTCAACTTTTGCTGTATGTCAGTTTACCTAGTAACAAATATGGTCAAAGCCAAAGAATATTTAATCTTAAATCTTCTTGTGTTTCTTTAGAATTCTTTATCTATTCAGGGATTGCCACCAAGATTTTGGTTACTAAGGGAAGAAGGTACTATGTGAGTTTTTCCTTCCTCCCTCTGGATAACTCTGATGAAAGGAAGAGAAAATTCTTTTCTACCCTTCAAAGTCTTCCAGTTGGACTAAAAATTAAATTTACATGAGACAGATTAATGGGAGAAAAAAAGAAAAGCAAAGTTTTATTTTGTGCACATGAAGGTACAATTATGAAATTGAGACCTAAAGAAATTACCAAGAAGGCACTTTTTATACTTTTTAGATAAGGGGACAGTAAATTTGTGAGAAATTGATAGGACAAAGAAAACTTAAGTTTGGGAGCACAGTTAGTAAGGAATCTAAACAGAATTTGGCCTGGGGTATTAAATTAGTAAAAAGTGACAGGGTTGTTTATATAGACTTCTTGGCTCTAAATTTCCCATTTAAAAAAAAAAAAGATTTTATTTATTTATTTGACAGAGAGAGAGAGAGAGAGAGAGATCACAAGTAGGCAGAGAGGCAGGAAGAGAGAGGTGGGAAGCAGACTCCTGCTGAGCAGAGAGCCCAATGCGGGAATCCATCCTAGGACCCTGGGATCATAACCTGAGTCGAAGGCAGAGGCTTAACCCACTGAACCACCCAGGTGCCCCTAAATTTCCCATTTTGGGAGATAAGTATGTCTATTTACCTCCTACTACGAGGGAGGGTACCTTTCACATGGGAGATTTTTTTCCTACTTTTAGGGGGACAAAAGAAGATCCAAGTGTCCTTCTTACATAGGCTGTCTCTCAAGTAACTTGTAGTTTAAATAATCGATATTCCAAGTGGCACATTCTGGGACAGCTTGTCCTCGGCCCCCACACTGACATCCAATCAGTATTCTACTAAAATACTTGCTGTGTCTCACTCATTTTTATACTCACCTAGTTCATGCCATCATAACTTTGACCTAAACTATTTGAGTATTTTAATGGTTATTTCACTATGTGGAGTCTCTTCTTCAATTTGTCTTTTACATCAAAATTAATAAAACAATTGGCTTTTTTTTTTCTAAAATCTTCCCTATTATTCGATTATGTACAAAATAAAATCTGTCTTGACATTCCAGTTCAGAGGAGCTTTACAATCTTGCTGCAACAATCTTACTATATCTTCCTGAAATCCCCTGCATGACTACCCATACTTTGTGTTCCATCAACTCACTAAATATGCTTATACATTCTTCTGAGGATTCATTCAATATTGTAGGTCCATCTCTTCACCTCACTTCCTTTTCATGAAATGAACTCCCACTTTCCTCTCAGTCTCAGTGTTTTTAAGACATCTTCCATGTACTTTATTGTGTAGCTACAATGGAAACAAGCTGGTCTTTGGTGTTTTCTTAGCATGATTTAGACCTCTAATAATACCCGTGTGTTCTATCTTGTTTCTATTCTACCTAGACAAAGTAGTTAATTTATCTATTTCTCAAGTTAGATTTGTATTTTTTAAAACACTTTATATGTATTTGCATCAATTTTTATTATTAGAATAGTACTTTGTACTTGTACAACTTGAACATTGCAATATGAGTTCAAGTCAATCTCCTATTCAAGTTTTAGTATACTTTGGGTTGACCATAGACATGTCAATTATCTGGAGATTAAGATTGTATGTGATATATTTATTTGACTGTAAGTATCTGAAGGACAAGAATTTAGCCATATTTACAATCAATTACTCCCAGCAATGTTAGACACATAATTATGTTCAAATATTTATTGTTTAATGCCTACATGCTTAACTGCCTTATAATTTTAATAGCAATGAAAGAGAGACAGCTTCTATGTAAGCCATGCGTATTTATAATTCATTTGAATCTCCTTCCCTCTTTCTACCAAATTATGTGTCTGATTTAGCCGACTCTACTACAGGCTTTCAAAAAAACTCTGGACTTTCTTTTGTTATCACATTCATTTCAGAATTTGTATTTGTATTTATCTGTTTACTTCAGAGCCTTCTTCATTAAACTATGAAGTCACTAAAGTTAGTACTTGTGCTTTTATAAAAGATGCTTAAGAACTGTTAACTTTACTGTGGAAGTGTAGCAACCTGATATCACAACCTGATATCTATCTGCAATAGTGCCAATAATAGTTTGTGAGATAGCACGGTTCACCTACATCAGATGAGTATCAAGAGACTGGGATATATTCCTTCAATATTCTATAATAATTTTACTTTACTAATCCAATATTAATTTTATCTTCAAAATATTTCTTTAACTTACAGTTAGTACTACATGTTTATGAGTTGGATTTTAGAAATTAATAAATTTATGGACAAATTATACTTTTGTTTTAGTAAAAAATATCTTTTAGGGCTTTAGGGTCACTAAAAAAATTCCATCTGAGTATAGCTATTAAATATTTTAGGGCTTAAAATTAAAGGTCATATGTTATAGTATCCAGTGCAAGAGCAGCATTTCCATGATCTTGACAAGTTGGTTGGATTATCAGTTGGACGCATACTGTAGATAATTAGAAACTGGCTATTAAAAACCAAAACGTCTTAGGGGAAATTAAACAACCAGATAAACTTTCAAAACTGAACACTGTGATTATTGATAAATAATTTAGAAGACATTATTTAATACTGATATAAGTCATTCAGGCATCTGTACATTTTGTAACATAACTAACTTGATGACCTCTGTATCAGTAAACACATTTATTTTCTCAAAGGAAAAAAGTGTACTTCTTAAACGGTAAAAATATACCATGAAATTTCACTATTTGCAAAAGTTTATTTTAAGGCATGTTGTTATTACTAACAGTCCCAAACTTACCATTTCTATTCATTTCTTATCAGTGTGGTAGCAATTGGAAGATAGGACTTTTTGTGATTTAAAAAAAAAAAATAGAATGATGTTTGGATGCTGCTCGGCAATGCTTCTTAAGAGAAAGCACTGTTCTAAGGATGCACTATTTTATTTTTTTAAATAAAAATGGTAAAGATATTTGCACAAATCTAACATAGTTAATGTTCTGAAGAATGTAGACTTGGGAACATAAATGTTAAATGATAATGTCTATACTACAGGGAATGGGAACTAAATGTTGACTTTAGTTTTATCTTTATCATTCATTGAGGACCTCAGCTATGGGCCAGGCATCAGGCTAGGTGATGAAAGAACTGTGATAGCAACCATGGGCCCTAGAAAGAAGTTGTTATATATAATTTCAATAAGGGTTAGAGCAGTGTTTTTGGTGTTTTTTTTTTTTCCACAGAACGTGAAAACTCTAAAGGAGGTTTTGGTTGTATTTGAGATAACTAGGCCTTGGGTGAAGGTCAAGGAAAGCTCATTTAAGAGATGCAATATCTCAGCTCAGCATTAAAGTATGGATAGTTTGCGATGGGATTAAGTGGGTTCCATCCAAAGGAAAGCACGTTAGAGGAACTCTAAGTGGCTAGAGTGGCTGGAACATAGGATGCAAGTAAAGAGATGGAAGGTGAGAATGACTATGTAAGCAAGGGGCAGACAGAGATACAGACCCTTGCACTTTCTCCTAAATAATTAAACCCTGATTTTGAAACCTTCAGGGAGGCATTAAATGCTGTAAAACAGGTAAATGTCACAGATTTATGTTTTAGAGATTTCAAATGGGTAGCATTAAGAAAGATATAAAAAGAGCAGTAAGATAGTTTGGACAGACCTGTTGGGAAGCCAGTATTGTACAAACAAATAATAATGAGCACATAGACTATGAGAGATGTGATGAGAATACAAAATAAATAAAGGATCTGTATACAAATATACAGAGGGGAAAATCTCCTGAATTTGGGTACCAGAAGTGAGGTAAGTAGGGATGAGGGAGAGTCAGAGAAATTGGACTGGATATATGGGACTTAAGTGGGGGTTGTGGTGATACTTTATAATGCAAGGAATTTAGAAGAAAATTGTTTTGAGCAAAGGTAAGAGTTCAATTTTGGGTTCCCGTATCCCTCAACATGGCTGTGGGATATGAGGTGGAGATGAACAGTGGGCAGATAAATATTAACAATGTTAAAAACAAAAACAAAAATAAAAACAAAATTAAACTGAGTAAATTTGAAGATTTGATTGGCTTAATTAAATAATTCATGAATCAGGCAGCATTTCATCTAGCAAATAGGTGGGGGGCTTGAAGAATTGTGCATAATGGAAGGTTTTATAAGAAGGAGGGTGAGACATGAAATTTATGAGCAAAAAAAAGGGGGGGGGATTGTTCTAGGCCTGGTCACTTTCCTTTAGAGGGAAGCTCAGGGAGTCTTCGGCAGATCACCTCCTTTGGAGGATGGAGAAGGCCATGTGACAGACTCATTGGAGTATTTATGCCCACCAGAATATTTCTGATTGACCAGGTGAGACTACATTTCTAGGGGAGATTGAAATTGCTGTTAGATTATGTATTAAGCCCTGGTTTACTGACTTGGGGCCTTAACCTAAGTGATGCTATTTAATGTCTATGCGTTGTTTTTTTTTTAAATGATCAAAACATATTAGAGTTATTTGAGCCAAAAAAGATCTGAGAGTCACCCTTGTAAAGAGACACTCAATGCAATGACTTTAGATTAGCTTAAATTTGTTGCAATACAAAAATGTCAAGAAATGTTCTTGAACCATAGTGATTAGATTCAAATCTCAAATTTCTCAGTTACTAACTATGTAACATTAGAAAGTCAATTAACCTTTTAATATCTAATTTTCTTCATTGGTAAAATAGGTATGGTATAATAAAAACTTGTGAAGATTTAAGAAATAGTATCTACATTTTCTGGGAAAAACAGAAGGTAACTGTGTCATACCATGGAGCACAAGGTAGAAGATTATTTCAAAAATAAGAGAATGATCAAGAAGGCTAAAAAATTTGGGAAATTCAGTATTATAAGCATATAGTATATCTACCAGATTTGACAGTTAGATGTCATTGGTGAATTTTTGGAATAAAAATAATTTAACTGGAAGGTCAAGACTAGAAACCAGAGTAAGGTATGTTGGGGAATGGATTAGAAGGGAAAGAGTAAAGATGATTTTCAACTATGGACTAATTCATTCTTTCAACATACATTTGTTGTAAACTTATGATTTTCAGAACACTGTGTCTGGGATATAGCCATGAGGATAATCTAGTCCCCGCAGGCATGGAGCTTTTAGTTTGGCAGGGATGAAAGTCATTAAATAACTGCTTGCCCATTTAATTTCAATTATAAATTTAATGTTATAAAAGAGAATTGCCTGGCACCATGAGAGTGGGTATCCCAGGTCCTGATCTAGTCTTAGGGGTGAGGAGTGCCTAACCCGAAGAAAACTTTAAGAGCCGAGCACTAAAAGGAAAGTTGGAATTGGTATTAACTCTATGAAGAAGCAAGAGGAGAGAAAGCTGGGCAGAAAACATAGCTTGCACAGTGGCTCTAAGAGAAGGAGCTTGGCACATTTGAGGAACTGGAAGCAAGCCTGGGAGCTGAAACAAAGAGCCTGAGGAGGGGGTGGTGTGAATCAGGGACAAGGTAGGTCAAATTATTCAAAATGTGATTGATGTCAAGAAATCAGTTTTCTATCCTAAGATCAGTGAGGTGACAATGAAAGATTTAAACAATAGAGTGGCATGATTATATTGCATTTTGAAATGATCATTCTGGCTGCATTTTGAAGAAAATACGGGAAGGTGGAAGGATAGATGTGAGGAAGCCAGCTTAGAGGCCATTAAAGTATTCCAGGTGAAAGACCATGGTAGGTTGTACTGGGTGGTGGTGGAAGAATTGGGGACGAGTTGAAAGATTCAAGGTATATTTTAGGAGACAAATCCATAGCACTTGGTGACTTACTAAGAGTGACTGGGGGCAAGAAATGTTAGGGATGACTCCCAGGTTTCTCACCAGCACAACCAGTCAAGTTTTAAAAGTGGAGCAAACTTTTGGAAGATGGTGAATTCATTTTCTGACAGTATTTGAGGTGCCTCTGTGCTACACAATTTGCATAGACAGTTTGACATCCTGATTTGATAACTTTTCAGTTGTGAAGCTAGGGGTGTTGCTTAGATTGTCTTGGTGTAAATGCCAGATGAGTCCTTAAGATGAAGCCTTGAGAACCTGTGGCATTGGTTAATTTTGAGGAGATGTTGTGGTGAGTGAGACTTTGCCATCAAAGACAAAGGTGTAAGGTGAATGAGATATTACAATATTTTCATGAAAGAAAATACTATCAACAACAACATATGCTGCTGTACAGTCAAAAAAGAGACCTAAAAATTATCCAATGGCTAGCAGCTTCATAGACATTACTAATCATAGTGAAGATGAATCTGAAGTGTAGGGTAAAAGAAATCAGACTGGAATATATCCGGGATATTGTTAGAAGACATTTGGCTGTGAAAGAGAGAGAAATTAAGTGGTAGTTATAGAAGGGTGAATGGTGAAGGAAGTCATTTTTTTAAGATACGTTGTTTGTGTGTGTATTGTTTTCTTTTGTTAGTTATCTTAACTGTTGTTGAACTAAGTTACACTGGTAGAGGTTAACCTTACCTTGAAGTGAATGGAGATCATTCCCACTAGCCTGGGAAGTACAGAAGGCCATACCATAGCTTTGTGCCTGTTCTTATTCTAATTTCAGCTCAATGTATGTCTGTGGAAAGGGGGAAAGTCTAATATATTTTCTCATGTTCCTAGAAAGACAGCTTTCAGAAATATCCACAAACTAAAATGATTTAGATTTGCCATAATTCCCTCAGAAAAACAGTAATGAAGGCTATTATTCTGATTTTTATTTGATGCATAGTGCCTTCTTTAGCAGGAGAGCTCTGGCATAACGGAGAGTATATCATACAACCCGAGTACTTAACAGCTGCTTGATTTGGTGCAGGTTTCTTCTCTAAAACCATTTTCTCATCTGTTAAGTGGGAATCATCATATCTGTCTGTCTGGGTTGTTTTAGTGATTAAATGAAATCATATGTGTAAAATGTTAAGGTGAATGCCATACACTCAATAAATGATATTTTCCTTCTTGTTCTTAAGACAGTGCTTTTCATAGCAAATGAATAATTTCCTTCTCATTTGTTTGAATTCAAATATCAGTCTGTGGTCTGTACTTTTCTTTTTGATTCTGTGTAATGATGACTAAAAACAAACAAATAATAAAACTAGCAGAAACAAGAAAAGGTGACTGAAGCTTTATGAACTGCCTGAGTTGTAAATACACCAAGAATATAGGAAGCCTGGGTAGCTTCTTTGGTTAAGCATCTGCCTTTGGCTGAGGTCATGATCCTGGGGTCCTGGTATTGAGTCCTGCATGGGTCTCCTTGTTCGGTGAGGAGCCTGTCTCTCCCTCCACTTGCTGTTCCCCCTGTTTGCATGTGCACTCGCTCTCTCTGACAAATAAATAAATCTTAAAAAAAATAGAATATATTTAATAGGGAGCTGCTCTTACCACATCTCCGAGGCTTACATCAATTTTCATCCTTGGTCCTTTCCTCCTCCCCAAACAATACCATATTCCTAATTTTCATCTATTTATATACAATATATATATACTATTTTTTTTTTTACTTTTTTAAATTAACTTATAATGTATTATTAGCCCCAGGGGTAAAGGTCTGTGAATCATCAGGCTTACACACTTCCCAGCACTCACCATAGCACATACCCTTCCCAATGTCCATAACCCAACCACCCTCTCCCCACCCCCTTTCCCCAGCAATCCTCAGTTTGTTTTGTGAGATTAAGAGTTTCTTACAGTTTGTCTCCCTCCTGATCCCATCTTGTTTAGATTTTTCATTCCCTGTCCCCAAACCCCCCACTTTGCCTCTCAAATTCCTTATATCAGGGAGATAATATAATAATTGTCTTTCGCTGATTGACTTATTTTCCTCAGCATAATACGCTCTAGTTCCATCCACATCGTTCCAAGTGGCAAGATTTCATTTCTTTTGATGGCTGCATAGTATTCCATTGCATATATACCACATCTTCTTTATCTGTTCATCTGTTGATGGACATTTAGGCTCTTTCCATAGTTCGGCTATTGTGGACATTGCTGCTATAAACATTCAGGTGCATGTGCCCCTTTGGACCACTACATTTGTATCTTTAGGTTAAACACCTAGTAGTGCAATTGCTGAGTCATAGGGTAGCTCTATGTACTTTTAAACACTATCAACTAGACAATAGCAATTTAGGCATGAGGGATAGGCTAGTGCATTAGTAAACAGGGCATCTTTTGTTAATTGAACTTTTTGGTTCCATTAAGTATCTTAAAATGTCAATAACAAATCATTACTGATTTTTAAAAGCTTAAAACACATATTCCGAGAGAAGAAAATGTAATTTGTTTTTGATTGATACAATAATTTTATTTATAAATGAAAGGAAGAGCATGTTTCCAACAAACATTTTGTTAATTCTATTTAGATTTGTTGAAACATTCTGTTGTTCTATACTATAACATGTAGACCATTAGTTTTAATAATTTAACTTCAGTTGGATGCTTTCCAATGCTTTAGGTACTTACATTATCAGAAAAAGCAGGTTTGTTGTTGTTGTTGTTTTTTAAGATTTTGTTTATTTGACAAACAGAGATCACAAGTAGGCAGAGAGGCAGGCAGAGAGAGAGGAGGAAGCAGGTTCCCTACTGAGCAGAGAGCCCGATGAGGGGCTCGATCCCAGGACCCTGAGATCATGACCTGAGCCGAAGGTGGAGGCTTAACCCACTAAGCCACCCAGGTGCCCCAAAAGCAATGTTTTTTTTTAAACCTATCTCCCCCACATAGTTATCTTCCACATAGTCTTTTCATTTTAAAGTTAAGAAGAAAGACTAAAGATCTAAATTTCTAAAGTTAAAAGAAGTTTTATAAATTATAAAAATATAAGGCACTAAATAATAAATTTTTAAAATTAGAATTTTAAATGATAGGACTATTTTGTATTTGTATGATTTTTAAGTTTTAGAATACCTATTTACCTATATTATCCAAACACCCTTTCCATAAACTTTGTGAGACTGACTTGAACAGCTATTATTTTTTACTTTCTGATTTTAACATATTTTAGTCTTCCATTATTTCCTTTTACCAAAATCACAAAGCATAAGCTTTAACAATTAAAAGAAAAGTACAACCAATGATCCAAAAATTGTAATGCAGGAGATATAATATTCAATATTTCTGTTTTAATATGCTATTTATGAATGTTGCCCTAAATTGCTTCATTATATATATCCAATATATATTATATATATATATATCTGATATATGTATATTACTTGAACATACATATCTTGAATCCCTTTCAGTCAGAACACAAAATAAGACACATTTACTTATATATTCAGATTATTGAGGCTCACCCCTCACTGGGCTAATTAAATCCCCTTGAGTCACCCCTAAGCTCTTTTTGAGGTTTCTTTCCAGTTTTCTGCTTCATGTGTCCTTGATGTAGGTACTTCAGTCTCTTTCTTATCTAGTTACAAAAATGCTGCCTCCACTATCAGTGACCCCCAGAGGACTGCTTTTCTGGTTTAGCTCTCTCTCATTGGTGACTCCCGATGGAAGCTGGCAACCAGGTAGGATGGGTGTGACTTTCTTGTTGGACACTTCAAAAGTTTGCATAATGCTTTCCTGCTTCTTTGCAACAAAACTAAAGCTAAAGTCATAATCATTAGTAAATCGAGTCAGAGCCTTTAGAATAACATAAGAAAGAACAATTGGATAAAAGATATGCTGGTACTGGGATTAGTTTTTCTCGGGGCCCAGATTTCTTCACTGTGCCTCTTTGTCTAGTTCCAGCTGGCCTCCCGTGGCAGGAGTCAGTTTTCCCCTTAATTTAAATAGCTCTCAAACATCTACTTGCCTTGGAGAATTGACCAAACAATCACCACATTTATTACCGGCCACTCTGAAGAGATTAGGTAGCCCCCTTACCCCCCTCTAAACCTGGTCACTTTGATCATCTGGATTACCTTCTTCCTCTGATGGTTCCTTTCAGGTGAATTTCCTGGTCCATTGTTCTTTTAGTATGTGATCTGGTACCAAGACTGCAGCATGATAGTGCTGGTTCAAAATAACATTTTTCAAAGTCTCGATTGTTCAGTCTTGAGTAATACATGGATGGGAAAATAGCATTCTGCTCCATGTTGTATTTTACCCAATGGTTCCTACCATTCACTCTGTAGAGGGAGGAGAGCATCATGACTGTACTTTCCCTCCTGCAGTTGTTTTATCTCCATTCCCAATATACTTCTACTAATATTTGCTATTCTCTCAATCATGTTTCAGGTAGGAAGCTACTTAAATCTAGATTTTTTTAAGATTCAGGAGGAATAGATCTAAAATTTGTGGAGGCTAGATTATTCTGAAAGATATACCAATTACATTACTAAGCAGAACACTTTTCATCTCTGTCTAAGGTATCTGCATTTGATTTACTTCACTGTATTTAGGCCATCCCCAAAAGTACTGTCTATGAATATCAGAATAAAAAGTAGGGCCTCTAGCATGTTCCCTCTGACAGCAAAGAATTAGCTGGATCTCAGTCTCCATCCTAGAAGACAGAAAGTACTGGTAACTTTTGCACAAACTTTTCTCAACATTTATAAAGAAAGTGTTAGTTTCAGCCTTTACTCATCAGTGCAATTTATTTCTTTTATTTTTCTGCTTTGAAGAGTTTCTAAATGAGCATATTTCTGAAAACATTATGCATTATATATGTATTATACACACACATATGTATTTTTTTCCTTTGGAATATTCAATTCACCTAAGTAACAAATGAAAATTGTGTTGTAAATTTAATCACGCTACCTCTTTCCTCAGTGAGCAAATCGTTTTATAAAGAAAAGTGTATTGAAGGCTTAAATGTAATGAAGAAACTTCTAAAAGGAATTCCAGGCCAGTAAACAAAATGTTTATTATTTTATTTTAGGGGTTATATTTAATCAATTTATAACTATCAAAAAGCAAACACAAGTGTCCTGTCTTAAAATAAGCCAAGTTTTATCACTGTTTATAATATGTATGATAATCATTCAATGTATATTTGGACATACTGAATTTCATCTGATGGCAGAATGATTATTGGATTAAACTTCAGATGTATTAAAAGAAATATTCTCCTTCTGAGAGAATAACATTGCATACTATTTGGAATTGTAGTTAATACTACAGATATTTCTCATAAGTCTTTGACAACCACTTGTTTGCTTTTACATAAAACATGTACCTTTGTGCTACTTTCTCCCTCACCAAGTGTGCCGTTTGCCTTATACCTTTGAATGAATTTTTATTTCCACACGTTTAAGAAAGAAAATTATGCCTTACGATTTTGTTTTTAGTATCACATTTTTTTTTATTTAAAGAAACTGGTAACTGAATTTTTTTTTAAAGATGTTATTTATTTATTTGACAGAGAGAGATCACAAGTAGGCAGAGAGGCAGGCAGAGAGAGAGGAAGGGAAGCAGGCTCCCCGCTGAGCAGAGAGCCCGATGCGGGACTCGATCCCAGGACCCTGAGATCATGACCTGAGCTGAAGGCAGTGGCTTAACCCACTGAGTCAAACTAAAAAACAAACAAACTTTACTAAGATATCTTTCCGCAGTATAGTCTTTCAACCTAAAATTGAAAGAATTTCAATTATCTTTGGCATAACCAAAAGACCTTCTGTTACTTTTGTCCTCTGTTCTTATCTGCCACTTCAAAATTCTTCTATTTATCTATCAATGAGAATAAGTAGTACAAGAAAAAAAATTATTATAGATTTGTGAACATGTATATAGGTTTATAATATAAAAGTTGCCTTGGAAGTTTTTTTAAAAAACAAACTGTAGTTCTGTGATTTTTAGTGTATTGTCAATTTGAAGGGTGGAAATTGTTTTACCTATGAACGTGTATTGCATTGTATTTTCTGAGTGGGCATGGTGCCCTGCATATGGTAGTACTAGGCACCTTAAATATTTGTTGATGATAATAGTGATGGGATCTGTTTATTTTATACCTCCTTATACCTATTCTTGTTCATTCATATTCTATCTTATTTCAAGCTTCATTGAAGTTCATAAATATGACCCTACCGTGTCACTACCTTTTTCAAGAGATTACAGGAGCTTTTCATTGTTTTCTAAATTTATATCTAATCTCCACACTGATGTTACTTTTTTATTGCTTAGTGGCTTTCTGTTTTTTCTCTCATAACACATATTTTCTTCACCAACCTCATATTCTGGCCAAATGGAATAACCTTTTTCATCTTATTCTCTGGAATCATTTTAAGTGTAGCTCTACTGCTGCCATCTTCAGGGAGTATCTGAATTTTTTAAGTAGGATTCAAACCATACCACTTCAATCCCTCCTGAACTGCAAATGTATTTGTTTCATTGCATTTATCACAATTTAGAAACATAGCAGATGTTTGAGTTGGCTATCTGGAATGAAAACCTTATTCAACAGAGTTACAATTCTACCTCTTAGAAAGGTACCCAGAGATATTTTGTGGGAGGGCAAGGTCGGTTCTTTCCATAACATCAACTTGTTGTGCACACCATTCTAAATCAATCGTTAACTCACCAATTACGTGTTTACTCTAGTTCCTTCTGAATTTGCTTCTACAGTTGTCACTTTGTTCTTTATTTTTGAAAATGATATTTCCTAATGGAATTCAGTTAATTGTAATTATAAGATAATATATGAAGTGAATAGAAGAAAACTAATCCAACATTAAAAATAAAGTTATTATTTACAGATGCAGAAAACAAATGCAAATAGTTACCGTGAAGCATAATTTAAAAAGAATCTATATGTCTTAAAGGTTTCAACTTTAAGGTTCTTGTAACTGAAAATTGCAAAGAAATCTAGAGAGAATTTTATAGAATATACATTATCTTAGTAAACCAAAAAAGAAGTACTTTGTATCTAAGTTTCATTTCTGATCAAATTAAGAAAGCTAATACATACATTTTAATTTTTCAAGTATTTTATACTTTTAAATCTACTTTTCATATACTTGTACTATATTGTGAGGCATGCTGCTGTTCAACACTCTAACATGAATTTGGCAGAAGCAAGGACTAACTTCAAGGTTATCTAAATCCTTTGTGGTTCTCTGCACAATAAACATACCTACAATACTGACTGCCATTTCTGTTAGGTTTATTTCATTGCAAAAGTTGTGAAGAATCTGATGACTGAGATATGCAGATGTAATCAAATTTCACATTTTAAAAAGTTTTTAACCTTTCACTGAAAAATTGTAAACCAGAACTTTCTCCTTTTATGGCATTGGTGAAGATACAATATGGGTGGATGAGACTGGAATCAGAAATTGATATTAGCCCTAAAGATTATGAGTTTTACTGTTCCTTGAAGTCTGTTAGCTTTTTATTTCATTCCCTCCCTCTCTCCCTCCTTCACTTCCCCTTCCTTCCTTCCTTCCTTCCTTCCTTCCTTCCTTCCTTTTCTTCCATTTATTTCTTTAACAAACATTTATATCTCTTCACTTATGACACAAGAAAAGAAATACGTCCAATGAAATTCCAGATCATCTTTTTTCCCTCCTTCTACTATAGATCATATATAATAGGTTTTCTTTGAAGGAAGACTTTCTCATGAGTATGAGAATCCAAAAGCAGTTTATTCATTTAAAATGAAGGTATCTAATTTTTATCTTTATAAGAGGAAAAAAGGAGCTCATCAGATGCATATGAATGATATTTAATGTCTTTGAGTTACTGCAAATTCCAGTGGTACCTAAATTATAATTTTGTGAGTATATGAAGCATAATGATATTTCTATGCTGTTTAAAGGTACCATACTCAATAAAAAGCTAAAAAAAAGTATAATTGCTAAAAATATATCTTTAGTACAGTGCCCACTATTATTTGTACTTGTGAGTTTTATTACTTACATAGAGGGCTAGGTTTAAACCAAATATGTAAGATTATATTTGTTATTGGCCAACTCCTAACATCATCATCATTATTATTATTATTTTGTTAGTAGGCCATCTGTCCTATAACTCACTCCTACATAGACATTGTTTTTAACTATTTATTAAGAAATACTGGCTGTAGTAATAAATACTGATTTGAGCCCAGCCCTGTTATATAACTTTCTTTTGTTCATGTACTTTATTAAACAAACTTCTGTAAAACATAGACTACACCTATGCCCCTTATTACACAGAATTCTTAGCATTGCATATATTTGTAAGTAGATGCCTAATAAATGTAATTGAAGATGTAAATGATGCTACCGGGGATTTTAATCTTCTGGGAATCTTCAAATGCAATGCAATGCAAACGCCCACCATAAGTTTGTTCTATAACCTTGTTATAGAACATCTTTGTTTAGGTGATTTCTTTCAGTCACTTAAAATTATTTTTAAAGATTTGTTTGATTTCTACCCTGATACAAGCCCATTCATTCCCATATGAAAGTCTACAGAAAACAGTGTAGCATGAAAATCCATTATTCTATAGCAACAGAAGTCCTCATACATCAACTATGTTCCTTCTCACAATGAAAATCAATTTGCCTGGAATCCTGTGTTTCAACAGACTCTTACAGAGCTGGAGTAGGAGGTAATTACAAAGACAAGGACCCTCTGTGGAAAAGGCCTTGTACTGAGAGCCTGAACATTCATATCTATTCCTAGCTATGAGTGTACACCAATGAAGGAGAAGCTTCTGAAATTTGAAAGGAACGCATATTCTGTATGTGTATATTCTATATGATATATATATATATATATATATATATATATATAAAATCTACTTTTGGGCATTTCTTATTAAAGAAAAATATTTAAATCATTTAAATTATATAAGAGAGAAATAAAATTAAGCAAACTGGTCAAAGCTCATAATAAGGTACTTTTTTTAAAGTTACACTCTGAAATTATTATTTTAAATAAACCTTTTCAAAGTAGTTAAGTAGATACTAAACTTTATGATTCAAATGGAATTCCATTGCAATCAAAATTTATTTTATGGATACTAACTTGAAATATGTAACAGGTAATCTCCTTAGTAAATTCATAAAATACAAATGAAATACAACTGAGTGGCTTAACTTTATTGCTGACTTCTTATAAAGATATTTAGTGTGTTTATAGATTATATATAGTGATATACAATCACATTGATCTAATTTATATATATATATTCTGAGTATATCCCATATATGTTACTCAAAAATAGTAGTCTGGTGAATTCCTCGTATTTCTGTTGTATGTTGATATTCTAGCCAAAGAATCACCAAATAGTCATGCATTTAAACAAAAGCCCTAATTGTTTATGTTAAAAAAAAAAACTGATGTAAGAGTAAATCTTTAGCCAACTGTACTCTTGCAGAAGGAATAATTCTAGAAAGATGAGTAAATCCTAGATAGTTAAAGGTGTAATCCCTTAAGCCTGGATATACTTATTTTAAATACCACTGCTTGAAATCTTTTTAAATTACTTTCTTTTTTAACTTCTTAAATAAATAATACTTTACGCTTGATGCAAACATGTCATACCAATTCAGAGTAATCTTCACGAACTTTGTTTATCATGACTCACTAAAGTTTCAGCTACAGATAGTGATATCGATGAAATAAGAAAGGGTGCCACATGGATCTGATGCCCAGAATTTGCAGAAACAGCTTATTCGTATTCTTCCTTGGTCATTGAAAATAGTGTAGTGGTTCAGAGTGCAACCTTGAATCCTAGAGTTTGAATCCTAGACTTTCCACTTCTACAATCTATTGTGGTTTGGGAAAGGTTATTCAACCTCTGCAAAATTTAGTTTTCTAAATTGTGAACATAGGGCTATAGTATCAACTGCATAAACTAGATATAAATAATAAGTTAGATGATCTGTGTAAATCACTTAAACACCCCCTGGCAATGTAATAAATACTCAACAAATTGTGGTGATGCTCTACAAGCAGCAGATAATGACAGCAGTGTGAAAATTGGGAAAGGACAAATCAGGATAAATTTATACTTAGATGTTTAAAAGTCCGTTATTATCTTCTCTGTATCTGGTTTTCTTTTTTTATGGTGCCAGACTATATATTGTTACCACATCAAACTTTACTTCCAGTAGTAGTTCTTAACACTGCTACTTGATTACTAATTTATACTTATTTTTATGCTTTCTATTCCCTTTTATATTCATTCATTTTTAGAAGTTACTTTTTTAAAAAGATTGATTGATTTGAGAGAGAGAAAGAGAGCTCATTAGGAGGGGGACAGGGAGAAACAGACTCCCCACTGAGCAGGGAGTCCAGTGCAGGGCTCCATCTTTGGGCCCGGGGATATGACCTGAGCCAAAGGCTGCAGCTTAACTGACTGAGCCACCCAGGCATCTAGAAGTTACTTTTTAAAAAAAATTTTTTTTAAAAAGTGAGCCTTATTAGCCAAGGAGAGCACTTAAACCTTCTATTCAGCAAACAAGTCATCACACTTAGGAGCATGTTTTTTCTAGATACTTTTTTTCTCCTCTATGGTGTTATTTTATTTATATTATTATTTTTTTCTAAGAGTTTGTACTCTTAGACTACTATCTCCTCTATTTCCCCACACCCCAGCCTGGTAAACACTATTCTAGTCTATGTGTATGTTCTGCCCCCTTAGATTCCACCTATCAGCAATATCAAACAGTATTTGTCGTTCTCTGTCTGACTTAACTTCATTTAGCATAATTTTCTCCAGGTCCATCCATATTTTTCCAAATGTCAGGATTTCCTTCTTCCTTATGACTAAATAATATTCCATTCTCTGTATGTATGCATGGGTGTGTTTCATAGCTTCTTTATTCATCCGTAGACGAATCCTTACCTGATTATTATGTCTTGGTTATTGTGAATAATGCTGCGATGAACACAAGGTTGGAGGTATCTCTTTGAGATCTTGTTTTTACTTCCTTTGCATGTATTCCCAGAAGTGGGATTACTGGATGATGTATTAGCTCTATGTTTAACTTTTTGAAGAACCTCCATATTGTTTTCATGGTGACTGCACCAATTTATATTTCTACCGACAGTGCACAGAGGTTCCCTTTTCTTCACATATTTGCCAACCCTTGTTATTGCTTGTGTTTTTGATAACAGCCATTCTAACAGGTGTGATGTGATATCTTATTGTGGTTTTGATTTTCATTTCTTTGATGGTTAGTAATGAGCAACTTTTTATGTATCTCTGGTGCATGTGTATATCTTCTTTGGGAAAAAAATATCTATTTAGTTCATCTGCCCATTTTAAAATTGGGTATATATTTTGCTGTTGTGTTATATGAGTTATTTATATACTTTGGATGTAAGCTTTTATCAGATACATGATTTGCCAGTATTTTTCCCTATTCTGTAAGTTGTTTTTTCATTTTGTTGATAGTTTTATTTACTATGTATAAGCTTTTTAATTTGATGTAGTCCCATTTGTTTATTTTTGCTCTTGTTGCCTTTGCCTTTGGTGTCAAAATAAAAAATCATTGGTTAGACTGATGTCAAGGAACTTGCCTATTGTTTTATTGTTTCGCATGCAGCCCTTCAGTTCTCTCAGCACCTTTTTGAAGGTATTCTTAGTCCCCATTATGTATTCTTAGTTCCTTTGTTATAAATCAATTGACCAGATATGCATGGACTTATTTCTATTCTCTTTCATGAATCTATGTGTCTGTTTTTATGCTAATATCATACTATTTTGACTACTCTAATTTCATAATCAATTGTGAAATCAAGAGGTATGATGCCTCCAACTTCATTCTTCTCATGATTGCTTTGGCTTTTCAGGGTCTTCTGTGGTTCAGTACAAATTCTAGGGCTTTTTAAAATTTTCTGTGAATAGGGTGTCTTGGTCAGTTGGGTGTTTGCCTTCAGCTCTGGTCATGCTCCCTGAGTCTCAGGATTAAGTCTCACATTAGGCTCCCTCTGACCCTTGATTCTCCCTCTGACCCTCCCCGACTCTTGTGCTTTCTCTCTCTCAAATAAATAAATTTTTTTTTTAAAAAAGGAACCTACATTTAATAATAAAATTCTGTGAAAAATCCCATTGGAATTTTGAAAGGGATACACTGAATCTACAGATCACTTTACGTTAGTGTGGACATTTTATCAATATTAATACTTCTGTTCCGTGAGTGTGGAATATATTTTCACTTTGTGTCTTCCTCAATTTCTTTCATAAATGTCTTAATAGTTTTCAATAAACAAGTCTTTCACCTCCTTGGTTAAATTTATTGCTAAGTATTTTATTCTTTTTTATGCAATGTAAATGGGATTATTTTCTTAATTTCTTTTTCTGATTATTTGCTGTTACTGTAGAGAAACACAACTGGTGTTTTGGTTTTGTATCCTAAAACTTTGTTAGTCCTAACAGCTTTTTTTTTTTTTTGATGGGTCTTTAGGGTTTTCTATATTTAATATCATGTTATGTGCAAATGCAGACTTTACCTTTTTTCTTTCCAATTTGGATGCCATTATTTATTTGTTTGTTTGTTTTTCTTGGCTAATCATTGGCTAGAACTTCCAGGACTGTGTTGAAAAAAAGTAGTGAGAGTGGGAATTCTTATTTTATTTCTGATCTTAGGGGAAAACCTTTTAGCTTTTCACCATTGAGTATGATGTTAGCAGTGGGCTTGTCATATATGACCTTTATTATGGTGAGGTATATCCCCTCTATACCCAGTTTGCTGAGAGTTTTTATCATGAAAGGATGCTGAATTTTGTCAAATGATTTTTCTGGATCTATTGAAATAATCATATGGTTTTTATCATTCATTTTGTTAATATGGTGTGTCACATTGATTTGCAGCGTTGAACAATTTTTACTATATAAATTCCTCTTGATCATGGTATATGATCCTTTTGATATACTGTTGAATTTGGTTTGCTTGTATTTTGTTGAGGACTTTTGCATCTGTGTTCATCAGGGATATTGTCCCGTAATTTTCTTTTCTGATAGTGGGTTTGTCTGATTTTGCTATCAGGTTATTGCTAGCCTTATAGAATGTGTCTGGAAATTTTCTCTCTTCTGTTCTTTGGAAGAGTTTAAGAAGAATTGGTATTCATTCTTTTCTAAATATTTGGTAGAATTCAGCAGTGAAACCCTTTAGTCCTGGACTTATCTTTGTTAGGAGGTTTTGATAATTGATTCAACCTCCTTACTAGTAATTAGTCTGTTAAGATTTTCTACTTTTTCATGATTCAGTCTTGGTAAGTTTGTATGTTTCTTGGAATTTATCCATTCCTCTAGGTTGCCTAGTTCGTTAATATATAATTGTTTACCACAGTTTCTTATGATCCTTTGTATTTGTGTGTTATCAGTTATAATATATTCATTTATTATTTTATTTATTCAAATCCTCTCTCTTTTTTCCTGGTTAGTATAGCTAAATGGTTTGTCTAGGTGATTTTATTTTTCTTATATTTAACTCTGAAAGAGTATATTTTTCCCTTGCCCCATAGCAGTAGTCTTCTCTATTACCACAAATGTTCCTGAGTTTGAGATCATTCTAATATCTAGTTGTGTGAGGTTATTTTGCAGCCAATATTTGACTTAAAGTTTTCATAATACAACATGTTATAAACATTTTAAATATTTTTGCTAAACTAAAGCTGAATTCATTTTATGATTAAAAAGGTAGAAACAAATAAGAATAGAATAAGAGATGCTTTCCATCAAAATGAGGCCAAAGTTAATTATTTATTTATTTTTTTTAGACATGAAAATCTATTGTAGGTATATGTCTCCTTTAGAGTCACTCAATAATAAACAGAGGTAGAGATTCTCTAAATATAATTCAAAATTTACTGGAAGATATTTTCTGTCCCAAAGCATCTGCATTATTTTCTAGTATAGATACTTCATCCTCATACTTGGCTTCAGTTTCTGTCTTTAGAATCATTTTAAGTCAGATAATTGTTGTGTTGTAGAGGTGATGTTCTGGTAGGTGTTGGTGGATGTATTGTCTACTAAAGTACTTTGGCATGAAAGGGTATAGGAAGACGTTAGAATTTGTTCTTATCTTGGGGTGCCTGGGTGGCTCAGTGGGTTAAAGCCTCTGCCTTCGGCTCAGGTCATGATCCCAGGATCCTGGGATCGAGCCCTGCGTCTGGCTCTCTGCTCGGCAGGGAGCCTGCTTCCTCCGATCTCTCTCTCTCTCTGCCTACTTGTAATCTCTGTCTGTCAAATAAATAAATAAAATCTTAAAAAAAAAAAGAATTTATTCTTATCCTGTTCTGTAGCATATTTTCCCACTGTAAAGTTTACCTGATGAGTTCAGGGCTGGTGGGATTTTTGGTCAGAGATAATCCAACTCTTCACATTAAACAAGGAAGCAGCATGTTGATGGGGATAAAGATAGTCCAAGGAAACAAAGTTAATTGTTGAAAGAAGCCACTGTTCCGAAGATGTATGCTTGTCTTTAAAAATTGTGCTGAGAATCAGCCCTAGTATTCACTTTGTTCAATGATGCATTTTTTTCCTTCTTCTAGAGCATTTCTATCATCTTCACTCATATGTGAGCTAATTGCAAAGTTTTATTTATTTCTAAATCTCTGGGGCTGACAGTGCCTGGCACATTGTGCCATAATATGTAATAATCTTGTGATAGATCTGTTTTGCCACATGTGACTTCTACATGTTATATACTTATTTTTGGAAGGGTGTTCATTTTTTATATGCCACTTACAACCTTTCTGTCAGGTATGCTTAAGTAACATATACAAATTAGCAATCGGTATTTATCATATTTAAATTGGAAATTAGGAAATACAAAAAGCTAAGGAATTTTCTTTTTGCTCATTTTTTCTGGTAGAGTTTAAGAGGTTATTCTAAAGAGAATGTCCTTTAATTTATAAAAATATTATGGAAAAATATTAAATGCTAACTAGATTCTAGTTAGTTGACTCCCTCCCACTGCCCCCAAGAAAATCTATGTAAGTTACATGTGGTTCCCAACATGTTGTGTTGTTTCTCTGTAATTAAGTCTAAGTTTTTGTTTATACTGTGAAAAGATTTTAGTCTTGATTTCACTTCTTATGGTGACCATAGTACATAAAATGGAAGGAAATACTATTTTTGAGGATAAATTGCAGGAGTTATACAAACCATTTATTTAAAAATAAGGGGCAATAAAAAGTAACTGCAGATTTAAAAACAGTAAAGATGAGTTTCAATTCCAATTGAAGCAATTGTGGTATGAGTAAGCTGTGAATATGTATATTTATGAAGAGCTCTAATGTAATATAACTTACTTACTTTTTAAGAAGAAAAGGAAGGGTGCCTGGGTGTCTCAGTGGGTTAAGTTGCTGCCTTCAGCTCAGGTCATGATCTCAGGGTCTTGGGATCGAGTCCCGCATCGGGCTCTCTGCTCAGCAGGGGGCCTGCTTCCCTCTCTGTCTGTCTCTCTCTCTCTCGGCCTGCCTCTCCGTCTACTTGTGAGCTCTCTCTGTCAAATAAATAAATAAAATCTTAAAAAAAAAAAAAAAGAAGAAAAGGAAGACATGTAAGTGAAGAGTTCCATACCCAATTTTTGGACATAAGATTATGCTATGGCAATAGAATGAAACATTGGAAAATAGCCAATTAGTGCTTTCAGTGTTGCACTGATCATTTTTAAACTTTCGTCTCCATGGCTTAGGGCTGCCACTCACTGTAGATATTCAGGATTATTTTTGTAAACACAAAGCAAAGCAGACTGCTAATAAAATGTGTCATAACACCTGGTTTACTGGATGTTTCAATGAAGAAAAGTGTGAATCTGGAACACTGAGTTTAAGACTACATTTTTTTTAATCTAAGATGTACAATATCAGATAATTGTATTAAAATATCATTATTATTATTATTAGCTAATGTTAGGATTTTAGACTGGTAATTTAAGATAATATTTATATTTAATAAATAATTCCTATATTCATTTTTTGAGGAATGATGCTCTTTATTATTTGCTGGGGAAAAATAGATTGAAATAAGCACTTCCATAAAATTATGAAGAGTTGACTTTTCAGATGCAAATATGTTGCACCTGATATTATTTAATATTACCATATATTTTATTCACATTTTAGAATAATTTTACTATTTCTGGTTTGCAATATATGTCACTTTATTTTCATTATTTTCAAAGATAAAAGATGGAACACAATGAAACTGTCCCCAAGCCTCAACCAATTAAGTTCTCCTATTATACAAATGGTAACATTGCAATAGCATTGTAGTAGATAATATTACATGAATCCAATATATATAATTCATGAGTGTAATACTATTCTACTCTTTTTTTTGCTCATAGACCAGAATTTTAATTAAGTACAGGCACAAAAATTAGACATGAATTTCTGAAAATGTGATTTAATTAATTAAAATTTCAGAAAAAATAAGTGTATGCAATAGTATCAAGTGTAAATAATTGTATTCTATATCCATAAGCTTTATGTTATTTCTGTTTAGTAGTTTTTGAGACATTTGGGGGCAACCATTGCACATCAGGTAATATATCTTTTATTTACCTGAAAGCAAACATACGTGAAGATGTCATCATTTTCTTCTTTTGCATATTGCATCATTTGTGTTTAGTTGAACCATGATTTCACATAGAAAATATAAATGACTTTCTATTCTTTAATTCCATTAATTGAATATAATTCTGAGGCTCTCTCAAACACATGGAATTTCATATTTGTTTTTACTGAAACCATTAAACTAGCTTTATAAGCTTTACATAGTAAGGTAGGCAATTAATTCATGGGCTTTTGCAAGTGGTTGCACTTTGCATTATATTGTCTTAAATTAACATCTGTAGACTCATTTGCATGTCCTGTATCATCATTTCTATTTCATGCCCCAACCCGGTATTAAATATCTCTTTTCTGTGTAACTTATGTGAGAATTTCTATGTTTCTGTGTCCTGTACTTTCAATCTAGAAATTTTTTCTATAAAACGTAATTAGTAAACAATTGTTATTCAGCTGAACAATTAGCATATTTGAATCTAAAGTTTGTGTTTTTAGTAAGACAAATTATGGTGTGATAAACATAGGTGGTCCTTTGAGTATATCAGATTTCCACACATGTTCTGTAAGGTGCTTAGCTACCACAAATAAGGAATAAGAAACATGTCTCTAAACACTTGCATTGTCAGCAAGCATTGGCAAGAGTTGCAGGGGAGTTACTAATTTTAGGGAGCACTTCAAACCATGCTTTTTACTCTAAACTTTTTGAGCCTGAAGGAACTTTTGCAGTTGCTGGAGTCTTTAGTCACTACTATAATCATGGTAGTATTTATTATGTTTAGGCAGTGATAATTGTTAGGCTATCTAAAGCTGATATTTCTCTAGGTTTAGAATGAATTAAACATTTTAAAAATCACCCCTTTTTTCCCTTTTTTCTTATTTTTGTCCAGAGGAAAAAAAAAATTATTTTTTGGGGGGATGGGTAGGTAAGTATGTTCTACCTCCATGTGTATGTGTGTAGAAAACGGACATATTTATCAAGATTTTTATCAATATTCAGGGTGTTACACATTGGGTAAATAATATCACATTATGTGGCAAAATGAATTTTTATATTGACTTCCAAAGCTAAATTAATCTCTTCTGCTATTTACTATCAGAGTATAAACATATCTAGATATCTGATTATTTTATAAAAACAGCATTGACATATTACTTCCCTATGCAAATGAGGGGACTTGGATAGGATACCTGAACTTCAGATTTTTTGACTACTGGCTCATCTTTCTTAAGTGTATGCTTTTATCTAAGAATTGTGTTGTCACAAGTACTAGAGAGCCATTTCGCGGGGGGAAGCTCTTCTGATATATAAATGAAGCTACATTCTATAAATATATAATGAGCACATTATGTTTTTATATCTAGCAATCTAACCAGCTTGTTTTTAGAAGCAAATAGTGAGAATTTCAACACTGCTTAAGAAAGGTCTTTACAGTTGTGTTTAGGTGCTGGAAGTTAAAGATTTTAAAGATATCGTTAGAAATTAAGTAATTGTTGTTTAGATCTGGTTTGCTTTCTTTGACAGCTGGGTTATAGTTAGTTATATATGGGTCAAAAAAATCAACATCAGGCTAAATGTAACTCTGTATCTGACACAGGAGTTCTTAAAGGAAACTAATAAATGGCCATTTTGCACTGTAAAGAAATGAATTTATACTGATATATTTGGTTTTTAGGTCAGGAATATGTCATTTAAAGTTTATATAAATGATAGTTAATGACACAGTAACAACATTTTCTGAATGCTTTTTATTTTATTTTAAAGATTTTCTTTCTTTATTTAATAGGGAGAGAGGGAACACAAGCAAAGGGAGTGGGAGAGGGAGAAGCAGCACCTGCCCCCCCCACTCCCGCCTCGGAGCAGGGAGCTAGATGCGGGGCTCAATCCCAGGACCCTGGGATCATGACCTGAGCCCAAGGTAGATACTTAATGACTGAGCCACCCAGGCACCCCTACCCCCAGAATGCTTTTGAATGGTGCCTCTGAGTACAGCATTTTTATGAAAACAATCACCAAATCATGAATATCAACTAGAAAGTATTCAAAGTAATCCCACATGTTCACATAAACCATAATTTTTCTTTTAAATAAGAAAAAAAAATCTTAACTAAATCTACACATTAAAGTTTTAAACCACAGAATAAAACCAAATGTTTTATAAAAACATTTAATAAAACAGGAGCGTTGGCTAGAGTGTATGTAAGTAAATATGTTTGTCTTAAATCACATTGTGAATTAAAAACATAGGTCAGGGCAACTAATCAGAAGAACGTATGACTTATTAAGTTTATTTTCCTTAGTGTGATAAAGCAGCCAATAAAGTATTAATTAAATCTCTCATTACTTTGACTGACTTAAGATAAACCAATGTAATATATAATCTCTTCTAATGTAACAGCCTTGAGAGAGAAGGAGCACATGGAAGCTACTATTAATCTGATGAATGGACAAAGAGCTCCTGTGTGGGAATGGAGGGCAGAGGGGGAAAAGTAGAGTGGGGACACTTATAAAAGGCCTGTGTTTTGGTCTCTTGCTGAAGCTGACACATCCATGCAGTGTGGATAAGCAACACCTTAAAACCCCACTGTGCACCTCAGGGACCTGTGAGTTTAGATCCAGGAGGAAGCACCAATATCCCAGTAACCATTGGCTATTTTATATACAACAGTGGATTTCACTAGGGCCAGGAATACACTGGTTCATTTCCTCACAACACTAAATGGTCTTCCCCCCACTTTTTTTTTTTTTAAGATTTTGTGTATTTATTCGAGAGAGAGAGAGAGAGAGTAAGAACACAAGTGGGGCGCAGGGGGGTAAGGTAGAGGGAGAAGCAGACTCCCTGCTGAGCAGGGAGTGCGATGCGGGCTCCATCCCAGGACCCTGAGAACTTGACCTGAGCTGAAGGCAGAGAACAGAGCCACCCAGGAATCCCCACTAAGTGGTATCCTTTCTTCTCTTCCTGGCTTATATAAAATTATGGCTAATTTAGAAAAAAGAAGCTAAAGTACTTATGACCTCTAAGCCTCTAAGAGTTAGTAAAAGCATCCCAGGAACCGTTCTGCAGCACCCAGTGAAATCTAAACTTTGTCTCTGTATTTTCTATATTGTTGACTAAAATGGGAAGATCAGAAGAGTTTTGGCATTGAACTAGTTCATTTTGTTTGAGTCTGTGCTCTGTTACAGAACATAACAAGCCAGAAAGCAACCAGCCTGGATTAGTTTGTGTGCCGGTGCCAAAAGAGCTAATCAGAGTCCAGCATATGGGGCATTTGAACAAGGAAATGGGTGTTAAGTATCTGGTCTGTGTTTGGACTGTTTCTGAAGCATTTGGGTTTTGCTTGGTAATCTTAGAGTAGCCAGGAGGGGATACAACAGCTGTGACTACTCTACCTGTAAGTGATCTAAATTACTGCCTTGACCGTCCCACCTTGCCCACATGAAAATTTCTTTTCGGCTTCATGGATGCTTTTCCAAACTGCTTAAGTGCTGTTTGATGAAGGCTTACTTCTAGATTTAGGAGTAAAATTGTTGCTGATGCACTACATTCCAATTCAGTGAAAACTTACTGAATATCTACTATGCATTGGGCAGTGTATAGATTATACTCATGGAGATATAAAATAAAATGGTGGTTAAGAGCAGCTCTGAAGCCAGATACACAGGTTTGAATTTCAGCTCCTGCTATTTTCGAGTGTAGAAAATGCAGTTAGACAACAGGCATCTATGTTTTATGTACTTCACTTTCCTCACCTGTAAAATGGGAAGTTTAATAGAGATTAGTATGATGAGTACCGTTAAATGAACACATCTCTACATTTTGGAAAGTCTTAGATTCCTCATTTTTTTCTCTATATTCTTTTCTCAGGTGATCTTACCTAATTCTTGTGACTTTAAATACTATCTATAATCTGATAACTTCCGAATTTATATTTCAGTGTTTGGCTCTCTCCTCTGAAATGTACATTTTTACACCTAGCTCATACTGAAATCCCGATTCTATGCTCCCAACAAACCCGTTTTTTTGTAATTTTCCCTGACTCAGCAAATGGCAATTCCATTCCCACCAGTTACATAGGCCATTATATTTGGAAATAATTTTTAAACCTTCTTCTTTTCTCTTACACCAACTGTGTGATCTGTCAGCTAAATCTGTTAACTCTACCTTTAAATTATATCTGGAATCTGAGCACTTCTCCCATTTCTACTGATACTTTCCTAGTCTAAGCCACATCATCTCTCAACTTGATTGTTAACAGGAGCCTCCCACTAGCATCTATTTTTGGCCCTATTTAGTCTCTTTTGAATGTAACAAAGTGATTCTTGTGAGTAAAATCTTAACACTCCTCTGCTGGGAAAAACCAAAAACCTTACCAGCTCTTCTAAGGCCCTACCCGAACCTCACCCCCTACACAGACCTCCCTGTTCTCAGCTCCTACAAAACTCTTCACCTTCTTCCATCTCCATGACCTTGTTGCTCTTTCTTGGACGTGTCAGGCATGCTTCTGCCTGTGAGTGTTTGCACTTTCCTATTTCCTCTACCTAGAGTGCTCTTCCTTCAGATGGAGCCCCCTTGGCTCCCTCCATCAGGTCTGTGCACAAAGGTCACCTTCTCAGTGAGCAGTTCCCTGGCCACTTTATTAAAACTACTACCTAGGGGCACCTGGGTGGCTCAGTGGGTTAAAGCCTCTGCCTTCGGCTCAGGTCATGATCCTGGGGTCATGGGATCGGGCCCTGTATTGGGCTCTCTGTTTGGCGGGGAGCCTGCCTCCCCCCCCCCCCTCTGCCTGCCTCTCTGCCTACTTGTGATCTCTGTCTGTCAAATAAATAAATAAAATCTAAAAAAACAAAAACAAACAAAAAAAAACTACCACCTAACTCCCAGCACTTTTCTTCCCTGCTTTATTTTTCTTCATAACAATAACCACTACTCTCATACTACCCATTTACTTACCTATTTTCTCTAATAGAATGTCACTTCCAAGAGAGGAGGGTTTTTTGCCTCTTTTGCTCACTGCTGTGTCCACAGAGCTTACAATAGTGTAATAAACATTTTTTTTTGGTCTGGTTGAATGAATTTATTCTGTAAGGATTTTCTGGAAACTGAATATACAGCATTTGCTTAGGTGGGGTTTGGGATATAAAGAGGGGATAAACATTCTCCATACCTTAAAAAAAAAAAAGTTAAAATATAAATGAGGAAGTGAAGTACACAAATATCTGCAGTATAAGAATATAAATGGCAAAAAATTAGAAGGAAATGCTAAGAGAAATAAGGTGGACTTCATTGAGAATGGACTTTAAGAATGGACACTGAATATATAATTGAATTTCAACCAGGGGAAATGAAATGAGAATTGGAAGATTGCTAAAACAGAAGGAATAGGAAGGAAATCTATGTAGAAATGGAAAAAGTAGATTATGTAGAGAGAATAGTGTCCATTACAGTTTAGAAAGAGTATGGATCATACATATAAAGGGAGTAGAAGATGTTGGTTATGTACCTTCACATATAGTTCCTAACAAATGGAAGCTTCTGTGCACACATTCCCTAGGCAGGGGAAACTTTGGTTTCCATGTTACTCATCCCCATTTCTAACCTCTCCTTTGTCATAGCCAATGAAATCAGTAGTGGGCAGAGGCCTATAAATTGGTATGGAAAGCCCTGTTTTCTAAAGAGTAGAGATCACTCAGGTAAATCAGGTTTTGTTTCTTGGGAACTTGAATGATTAAATAAGGAGATGATCAGGCGAAAGCTATGGGAACATAATGGAAAGGTCATCAGGCAGAGAGAGACCATGAGGAAACATTAGTTAGGCAGAGACTGTTGATACTTAGAAATATAAAGAAGCCCAGAGGAAGCAAATGGCTAGTGAATGTTTAAGAAGAAACTGATGGAGGAGAGAAAATAATACACAGAATAAAGGGTAGCCTCGCTGGTAGAAGGATAACAGGTCAAAAAACACCCTGAGAGAAGCCAGGACGTAGTGAATACCTAAGCCATGTTAATGGAGGTGCATTAAAATCAAGATTTACAAACTCTTGCTCTTACTGTTTTGGAGCAAAAAGATGAGAGCTACATGGATCTTAGATAATTTAAAATTTATTGTTTTGGTTCCTATGAGTGTCTCCCGCCTAATGAGCATTGCAGCTATATCACATATCCCCATCATTTAAGACTGCCTGAGTGAGTTGCTGATACTTGCAACTCAAAGAATCCTTATACAAACCATTTGACCTCTTGTCATTAGCCATCTGCCTTCTGACCTCTGATGTAGCAGGTAAGGTGGGCTTGCTAGATATCCTTCAAGGATCTCTATAGAAATGAAAATGACTATGACTTTTTTTTCCTATTGGTTGTTTGCTTGTCTGTTTTCCATGTAGAGTGGTATTCTCAGAAAGTATCAGAAAGTAATTAAAATTGTTATATTTTGACAGCTGGAGACAAAAAGCTAGTTTGGTGAAAACTTACGTAACTGACTTTTTTCCCCCCCCTCTCCTTTCATTTCATTTGGTGCTTTTGTTTGAAGTTGTATGTCTTGTCCATGAAAGATGCTACCATCCTGGAAAGATGGGAATTTAATTGCTCTCATCAAACATGCTGCCAAATAAATTGCTTGCTCTGGCAGAGAAAATTAGAAGTAGCTTTAATATGAGCAAAATCTTTTTAATATGGCAGATTTTATATGATATAGAAGTATATAACTAGATTTCTTTATATCACATGCCATCTGTCATTGACTATTGGCATGATGGCTGCAGTTGATGTTATTATGTGGATGAGTACAATGATAAATGGATCATGTTTTGCATGTGTGTTCTATTTTCTAAATTTTCTCTTAAAGAAAAAAATTTAAAATATTGTCATATTTTGACATAGATTTGTATTTATAAGGTAGAGGAATATTTTAATCCTACTTCATTTGTCATGCTTACTTTTACTTTCCTGGACTTAGTGAAGCAAAACAGGTCACTTAAATGCAATATTAAAATAAATTGAAATTTCTCCTCTCAGTTGTTTTCCTCATCTAGTCAAACATAATTCAAACTACTTTCTGTGTTCATAGAATTTATTTCTCTTCCTTTGGAGGAAGGTTTTGTTCTGTAAGGTAACACATACTTAAAGTTTTTAAGTAAAAATGGTCTAGTTTCATGTAATTTTAAAGAACTAATTTTTTTCATGAGGGTACTACTGAAGTGTGCTGCTTTGTTCTACATCAGGAAATATTTTCTTAGTATTAGAGGACAGTAGCAAAACTAACGTTTTAAAAATGTCATAAAAAAATCTAGATACAGGGAAACTCCTTGAACAAAATCTGGAAAAACAAAGTCATTTGTCTTTGGCACATGAATCAACATCAAAGTTATTGCTACCTGCTTCTACACTGTACTGTTGCTTTAATTTTAAAATATTTTTAAAGAAAAAAGCAGACAAAATTGATATCGGCATAGTCATCTAATATTATAACAATGTTACCTAGAAAACAGAGAGAAAGAAGTGACATAATGGATCATATAACAAGATATTCATAACCATCAGATGCAATAATTATTTATAAACACATGCACACGTATGTCAGAAGTTACAAAAATGCAAGATTATGGGATGTACCATGTAGATACATGCTGAAATTCCAATAAACGGGGATGTTACTATAGGAAGGAGGATTATTATCAGTAGATTAACATTTTCATTTTCCCAAGCTCTGAGTAAGTATCTCTTTTCATTTGAAAAGTGAAGTAGAGGAATCCTCCACACAATACTTACTTCTCAGTTATATGAATAATTGAACAAGTTTAGAGTAATGTGCTGAAACATCCTCAGTCATGATCACAATCTAAAAATTTGGGATTTTTCAAAAGTAATTAACATAAGTAAATTATTAAAATCTTTGAATGTCAGAAATTTGCCCAGTAATTACTATTGCATATTCAAAAATGACATTTTGATTCTGGGACTAAGTATTTAAACTCTAACGTAGTTTTATTTTAAATTAATTTTTAAATGTAAATTTTGCATATATGTATTTACAGATCTATGTGAATGTGTATGTATGTATGTTGCATGTGTAAGAATGTGAGTCTGCTGGTCTATTATGATAAAATGACTTCATGTGTTTATTTATTCGATCATTTAATCATTCAACAAATAGTGTCTATGGTGCCCAGGTACTGTGCTAGCATATAATGATGAGTAAGTTACACATCTTAATCTCAATCAATTTATGCTCTAAAGGAGGTCCAATACAATTAAGAGGCAAATACAATATAACGAGGTAAATATTACACAGTATATTCATAAGATAGTATCCATTGGCAGTAAGAATACATGGACAATGTTTGATATTGCGGACTAGTGAATTGGGTCCTTGGGCAGAGAGTATAAAAGACCAGATCCAGCCCTGTTGTGGACCAAACTAACAAAAACCTTTGTCTCCACAAACAAAAACTGATAAATAACTTTAAACAAAAAAAGAAGTTTTTTGTTTTTGTTTTTTTAATTAAAAAATAAACCTAAGAGGGGAAGGAAGAAGGCACTTAAAAGCAGAGCAGTAACAATGTTAGTTGCCGTGATAGGCAGTGCAGGGTTTTGGGGTTGGGGTTTGGGACATTAGTCCTGAAGCTAGGCTCTTGAAGCTAGGCACTTGGGCTTTAATTCCCACTCAAAAATAGGAACCAATAGGTTGGAATAGAGCATGAATTTGAAGCTGAGATCTCCACATAAAGCTCTAAACTATAATGTGGAAGGGCTGAATCTTCCAGGGAACAGGAACTAAAATCTCTACTCTCTACCTACAAGGACACAGAAAGAAGTAGAAGGCATAATGCTGCCCAGGGCAGCATTATGGAAATGGAAAACAAAACAAAACAAAGCAAGAAAGAAAGGAAGAAGAGAAAACATGTTTCTATAAGATATCAAAATTCAAAACTTGTTTCATGTAGGGTATAGTATACAAATTTCACTCTTTTCATAGTAGAGGGATTTCTAAGTAGACCCTGTAACATAAAAATTCTTCTTAGGACAATGAAATCCTTTGCACATTTGGCAGAAGAAAATACAAATGCAAAACTACTCTGAAGGAATATGTCCAACCCAGCTGTATACAGAGTCCCACAGAGAAAAACAATTCCCACTCAGGATGAGCCCGAACCCTACCCCATACCATAACAAAAGTCATACAACTTGAGGGAGAATTAGAAATCACAACAAAGAAGACAGTCAGAATCTCTGAGAACTTGATTTAACAAGACAATCTGGAAAAAGATTAACATATGAATATAAGCTTAATGATGACAAGAATCTTGTTGTCCATTATATATTATTTTCAAAGATTTTATTTATCAGAGAGAGAGACAGAGAGAGGGGGAGAGGACACAAGCAGGGAGAGGGACAGATGGAGAAGCAAACTTCCTGCTGAGAAGGACAACCCCCCCCCCCCCCCCCCCCCCCCCCCCCCCCCCCCCCCCAGTATTGATCCCAGGCCCTGGGATCATGACCTGAGCTGAAGGCAGATGCTTAACCAAATGAGCCACCCAGGTGTCTCATTGTTGTCTGTTATATTCATTGTTGTATCCACTGTGCTAAGGATAATTCTAGAATTTGTTGAATGGATTAATATATTTAAAACAAAGATTTTAAAAGGGAAATAGAATTTGTTTAAAAAAAAAAAAAAGACAGGGGACGTCTAGGTGGCTCAGTCTGTTGACATTCGATTCTTGATTTTGGCTCAGGTCATGATCTCAAGGTCATGAGATGGAGCCCCATCATGATCCTCACTCAGCAGGGAATCTGCTTGATATTCTCTCCCTCCCCCTCTACCAGTCACCCAGCATGTGCAGGTGTGCATACTTGTGTACACTCTGTCAAATACATAGATAGATAGATAGCTATCTTTAAAAAACAGACAAGACAGGAAACAAACAGGCAAAACTGGAAAGAAACTAAGTGTTCTAGAAATGAAAATTATAGTTATTTAAATTTATAAACATAAGATTAGGGCTATAAGAAAAATTTAAAGATATTTTAAATTTTCTTTAAATTTCCCATTCTCAAGAAAAAAAGATCTGGGGGCAATTCCCCAAACATGGCACAAGTGAAGAAGAAATAGAACATATGGGGGAAAAAATTAAAGATATAGAGAGCAAAATGACAAAATTTACCCACCTATTTATCTGAAATAGGATTTCCGAAAGGAGCTGAGAAAATGAGAAAGAAGTAATACTTAAGGAGCTAATGATTGAGAAATTTCCAGAATTAATGAAATATATTAACCCTTGGACTGAAAACCACATGAGTTTGAGCACATAAAAGTCAATGTATAAATACTACAAAGAAATGAATTATAAGTACTTGAACAATAGATTTTAAAAGCAATATTGGAGGCTAGGAAACAAGAGAATGGTATCTTCAAAGTGCTGAGAGGAAGTAATTGACAGACAAGAATTCTAAATTAGAATTGCTAAATTGTTGATGAAAATTGGGGTTAAAATGAAGACGTTTTCAGAAGAACAAATACTTCAGAGGTTTCTATGCACAGACACTCTCTAAATTACTAAGAACGTACTTAAAGGAGAAATTGAAACCAGGTAGAAAAAATGCAAGACATTATGAACAATGGTGAGCAAAGAATTAGTAAGCATATAGACAAATATCAGTAATTAGCTCTAAAAACAACTTTGGGGCAGCTAAAATGAAAATGCAAATAAAATACAAGGGTATTGTTGGGGAAGATCTGTACACAAGCATTCTCAGGTCTTTGTGCTAGGGAGGAGAGCAGAAATTTCATTAATGTTCTGTTTCATTAGGATAAAACATGAATGCAACTTTAAATGTGATCAGTGGCTCCACAGCTCAGGGGTTAGAGCACTGGTTTTGTAAACGTCATCGGCGTATAAATGAATACAACTTTGAAGCTCATAGATGAGCAATGGGAGATTTAAAAATCGATTAGGTCATTGATAAGAAAAAAGGTATGAAAGGAAAAAATTAAAAGTAAAAAATACAGTCTAAGCACAGAAAACTCTATTATATGTCAATACCTGAAAGGCAGGGAAAGCAATCACATTGGGAGCTGCAAGTAGTTCAAGGTGGCTTAAGAGGAGATAAGCTGCAGTGTGCAAGGGGTGTCATTAAGATGAAAAATTAGGGTGTAATGCAAGATGAGGCTAGAAAGGAGATGAGGAGTCAGCCACACACACACACACACACACACACACACACCATCATATTTCATACCAAAAGCTGCAAAAGTGTTTTAAGAGAAGCGGAGCAGCCAGACTTACGTGCACTGAAACATCAACGCTGCCATGTACAACAACACAGATGGACCTTGAAGATGTTATGTTAAGTGAGATGAGCCAGAGAAAGACAAATCCCATATGATCTTACTAATATGTCAAATCTAAAAAAGCAGATCTTGTAGAAACAGCAGAGGATGGTAGTTACCAGGGGCTGAGAGAAGGGGAATGAGGAAGATGTTAAATGGATAAAGACACAACTAGAACTTGGATGAGTTCTGGAGATCTAATGCACAGCATTGTTACTGTAGTCAGCAATACTTATTATAAACTTCAGAGTTGCTTAGAGACCAGATCTTTAGTGTTCTTAGCACACACACACACACACACACACACAATTATAATTGTGTAACATGATAGAGGTGTTGGCTAAGGCTATTTTGGTAATCATATCATAATATATAAACATATCAAATCAGAAGTTGTACACTAAACTCATACAATGTTTTATGTCAATTATATCTCAGTTTAAAAAAAAAAAGGAAAGATGATTTTGTCTGCAGTGAACGATATGTGGGAAAGATAGACTTGAGATAAGAACAGCCGGTAGGCTAATGAAACCCATGAATGGCATGATATAAGATGGTGGCAGCAGGAACAAAGGCAGCGACAGATTGGAGAAACAAAGCCAAAAAAATTGGTATAATTTAGAAAAGTGTGTGAGTGATGAAAGGGGAGGAGAAATAAAAGATGAAACCAAGGTTTCGGGCTTGGTTATTGGAGTGGTGAAAAGGGCTGAGAGTCACTGAACAGGTAATAGTCTTAAAGGTTGTGAAGTTGTCAGAAGCTTGAAAAAGGCCATGTTGGGAGTATTTGCACTGTAGAAATTGCCAAAAGATACATTCAGAGTTGGTTTTTATTTTTGAGTCCTAGTTTACCAACATATAACTGAGATTTGGATGTTGGTTTTAGAAGTACTGATTGGACATCCAAATAGTGATGTTTAGGTGATAGTAGATTGAAGGTATTTGGAGCTCAAGAGAAAGTTTGTTTGGAGATAGAAAATTTGGTCTTAGGTATTTTGGGTAGCTGAATTATTTATTAACTCAATTTATTTACATATTTGGAGAGAATATTCATAATAACATGGATAATGATAATTTTTTAAACAAATATTCTGAAGTACTTCTGAAAAGTGGATAGATTTTTGCTGTCTTTGAAATATACATTGTATATAGAACTAAATGGACTTTTCTGTCTAAGTAACATACTTAGGATGCATCTGGGCATCCTTCTTCATTTTTACAACAGTGCATTTGAAAAAGCTCTCGTTCATTTTTCCTCGATGTGTGCTTCTGTTTCATATTATCTCGTATAACAAAGTTAATTCTGTGATTGACTGCACCAGCTCACAGTTTATTTTCTCTCAGGTCTAAATCCAACCTTCTTTTTCCCACTTTGACATACTGGAGCTGGACCCTGTAGACTTTGCTCCTTTGTTAAATGACTCAGTGTTAGGTTTTGTCAACAGACACTGGAGGGCAGTGTAAGTTATAACTGAAGAAAGGGCTTCTCCAGTTTTGAACTAGTTCAGAACTTCTCCAGTTCTGGTGTGACTTCCTTTTAGCATGGGGATAGGTAGGTAAGAACCCTGTGGTGCTTGCCCTTCAGTGAGTTTCTCCACTCAACTCCTGGAGACTTTCAGCAGCACCCCAATAGTTGTAGACTGACCCCAGCCCATGCCTCCCATCAGGTAGCTTCCTGTGTACTAGCTCCAGGCCACAGTGCTCCAGTGAGCCCAGAGGGGGGCTTTCTGTGAACCAGCTCTGAGCCAGGATCCCTGGGGAAAGGTTTTGGCTATCCACTGTGCTCCTATCAAACTCTTCCCAACAAAGTTGAATATCAACTTTGTGAGAAGGGGATGGGAGAACTTAAAATTTGTCCGTTTCCTAGGTTTTCCCGGCTAGCCATAGAGATAGAACTTCCTCTCCGAATTAGCTATTCCTGTAGTTTTTAAAGAATTGTTTTACCCCTTTTAGACATTAACTATCTTTTACTAGATAATTATCCTTTATGCTAAAATTTTTCCTGTTTAAATTATCAGTGCAGTTTGTGTCCCTTTACTGGACCCTGACAAATAAATGGACTACAGAAGTTAATTGGAAAGCAGAAATTTTCCTAAGCAGAGAAATAGAACATTATCCTTTTGTAGGAAACGACGATGATCTGATATCTGTTAAAATAATGGTGCCTTCACGTGACATTTTTGCTGACTTTCATTTTTTAAAAAAAGTGTGCTTTCGAACTCTTTATCAGGTTCTATTCTTTGACTTTCAGATGTGGCACTGATTTCAGAAACAATGGTCGATCTTTTTGTTCTAGCTAAGATGTCTTCTTTTTTTAAAAATTCTTCCACATAAGTCTACATAGTGTTTATCCCTCTAACATAGATTTTCTGTAATACAACTTAGTACTTCTCTCTCTCCTTTTATACTCTTCTAATTCTAGTCATCCTTTTTGGTATAGCTCATGCTCAGGGGCCACCAATCTTTCTAGGCTTACCTACCCCTCCCCTTCTCATGCAGACCATCTGCTACTCCTTTATGTACCAATTCCAGTCTTAAAATCCATGTCAAATTCAACTTATTTAAAAATTTTGGCTTTGTTATTGTCCTGATGACTCAACCAAACATTAAATATTCCCTTCTTGAAATTCTATAGAATTTTACACTTCACTCATAGGGACATTTTTTCTCCTTTTCTCTTAATATTATTTTTTCTTTCATATACTTTAAAAAATGTTTTAACAACTGATTTTGATAAGAAAGATATACAATAAATACTTGTTAAAATATAAAAATGGAAGCATGGGGGTAGGACAGACTATAAACTAAACATGATAAGTTACCTTATTTGAGCATTAAATTTAGCTATGAGTTCTTGGTCAGAACTCTTGAATGAATGAAAAAAGCAACATGATGAGCTTTGTTTTGAACTGTGTTTATTCCATATTTTTGGTCAGAAGTTGAATTCTTTGGGAAGGAGACAAGTGTATATTCACACACAGCAAGTTCTACAGAAAAAAAAATGAGAGAGAAGTGGGATTAGGAAGGAGAGAAATTTGGTGGCAATAGAGTTAGAAGAAGGTCTCAGCTGACCTCTCAGGGGTGCTATGAAGCTGAGGTGGCTTTCAGAGACAACCCAGGTTGGGGAGAGGTGCTGGGACCTTGTTTGTTGGCATTGACGAGTTCTTGGATGTGTTGTGCCCTGAGAAGGAGATGTGCATTGGGGAAGGGACTTTTCAGCAGGGACTACTCCTGGGAAGGCCAGCAGGCAACCTTCCTCGCAACTGAGAGAATTAATCCTTCAGTCTTGAAAAGGAATCTAGGAGGCAAAGAACAGAATTGCTAATATCTTATATTTTTTGCTTTTCATAGACAAGAGCTGTATCATTTCTCTTTAGAAGGGAGGACTGAGCTTTGCAGAATTGTCCATCAGTAAATTTGTAAGTCGAAGTAAAACCGTATGTATGACCCTAGGGGTGTGGTATGGAAGGAAGATTAAAACGTGGTGTCAGTTTTTTACCAGCAGGTAATGTCTGCCCAGAAGACACACTTCCGCATCTTCCCCTGAAAAAAAATAAAAAATAAAAAAAGTTTAAAAAAGGAAACTGGAAACTGTGTAAATGAAAAAAGAAAATATAAGTAACAGTTTGATAGAACAGCAGAACAGATGCTACAGGGAATTATATTACATGATTAATTGCCAAATGAGCCATGTTAAATCTATGCTGGAACAAATAAAAATAAATTACCAAATTAATGATATAGGCAATAGTTGTTGTCAGAGTTTAGTTAGCATGGAAACTAAGGAAAACTGAGCATTGGAAATAAGGCTGATACAATTCCAAAAAAGGAATTTCTTCCCATTTCTTCCCAAATGCTGTGAGTGTTGGAAGATGTTGACAAAAGGATCATGAAAACTTGGTAAGAACTTTTTTTGGGAGTGATAGCAGTGGATTGGAGTAAGAAGAGACTGGAGGAAAGTCAGGCCCTCATAGACAATTTCCAGAGTCTAGGCAAGGTGGCAGGGGTTATGATGGAAGGAAGCAGCCTCCTCTATAAAGACATCCCTAACTTTCTGCTCCATGCTGAGTCCTCCTCATGGTATCTGTCAGAGACTTTTGGTCTTTGATAATTTGCTATCATGTAGTCAGCATAAAAATAATAATTAAGAGTTGTGTAATTATTTGCATTTTACAGAGTGCTTTCACTGTTCATGAGTCTTCCAAGCATACAGGGAGCTGGGCAAGACTGGAATTTTTATCATCATTTTTAGATATGAAAGCAAAAGCCCGGTTGCATAATGTTATTATTCCCTTCATTATAACTTCTTCAAGCTACAGAGTTTATTTCTATCCTGACAGAACCTAGAATAGTGCCTTGAATATGAAAAGCAGTCAACAAATTTTAGTGGGATGAGTGGGAGCTTATATTTGAGCTCAAACTCATAAAATTAGGTGTTATAGATTATGCTGCCAACAGATGACTCCACGTAATATTAAAGTTGACTTTTTCATTTTTTTCTTCCGAATGAGCAAGATTTAGTTTTTGAATAGATGACAGCTTCATATGTTACTGTAGGTGTAATATCATATTTGGGGAACCTTTGTCTCATGCTATTAAAAAAGTTACAGAATTTTCAGATGGAATGTGTTGTAAGTATTTCTCTAAAATGAATATACCCCCAGTGAAAAATGTTTGTATATTTGGATATACTAACATAACCTACACCAAATCACAGGGAAAAAAATATATATAGAAGAGTAAAATGATGAAGTATTGGATGCTGAATACTACATTAAGTTCACAATTTTTGATAATCACAGTAGGTGATTTTCTTAACTCATTATGTCATTACTCTTTTAAAGATAACTTGAAAAAGAAAAGATTCCATAATAATTTAATATATAATAAAAGCTGCATTAAAATGCAGAAACAAATACTGGAATGAACTCTAATGTTACACTTTTCCCAGTAATTTTTTTTTAACAATGAGAAAATTGAAGGGGGCTTGAGTAGATGATCTCTGAATTTTCTTTCAGATATTAAATATGTTTATTCCATTGTTGTCTAGTATTCAATGTGTAACCATTACTGGAGACACAACAGAGACTAAAGAAGACATTTGTACTCCTAGATCATATTTATCACTATCACATATTTGAAAGATTTTCATATCACAACTTGAAGTAGATAGCGCTTGAATTACCCAAAAAGCATGTTTATTTCAAAGAAAGCAGAACTAAAAAAAAAATGGCCTAAGGTTGTAAAATACAGCTTATGTTTGAGGAAAAGTTAGGGATGCATTTTACTTGGGTACTAGTGGGATTTTATTTTCAGAAACAATGTGAAAAAAGAGTTTCAATAAAGATATGACAAAATCCAATTCCAAGGAGATCTTAAGGAGAAAGTAAACAGAAAACTGATTATCAGTTGGTCCTTAGTGACTTTCTTAGTAAAATTCAATAGAGGAGCCCAGCAAAGTGAGATTGAAGGAATTTATGGTGTGGGTGGGTGGTAATAAAGTAGAGGCAGTGACATATGGGTAATGTTTAAAGAAATATCTATAGTTTAAAAACAGGGTAAAGGTAGATAGGGTGGTGAATTACAGGGAATAAGAATTGGAGGAATGTTTTTATGTTGACTTTAATGGAGAGCAGAGAATATTAGTAGAAAAGCACATGGAAATAACTTTGGGCAAGATAATGAAGTCTGGGAGCTATTGGATCAGGGCAGAGTTGGGTGATTTAAGCTTGAGGAACACAGAAGTGAAAGGAGGGAAGAATCGATACAGAGGAACTTCAAGTTGAACATTCAGACTTTCCAAAATCTTGAAAAGTTTGGAATAGTTATTTTAAAGAACATGATGGGGAGTCAAAAACATGAAAATGAAAGGGAAAAAGAAACTCAAGAGAGCGAGAAGATAAGCCACAGATTGGGAGAAAATATTTGCAAAAGACATATCAGGTAAAGGACTGTTTCCAAAATATAAAAAGACCTCTTTAAACTTAATAAGAAAACAACTCAATTAAAAAGAGGGCCAAAGACTTTAACAGACACCTCACCAAAGAAAATATGCAGATGCCAAGTATGAGAAGTTCTTTCACATAATATACCATCAGAGAAATGCAAATTAAAACAACAGTGAAATGCCACAACATACCAATTAGAATGGCCCAAATCCAGAACACCGACAATACTAAATGCTAATAAGGATGTGGAACAATGGAAAATCAGATTCATTGCTGGTGGGAATGTAAAATGTATAGCCACGTTGAAAGACAGTTTGATGGCTTCCTACAGAACTCAACATGCTCTTAGTATATAATCCAGCACTCACACTCCCTGGTGTTTACCCAAAGAAGTTGAGAATTTATGTCTACATAAAATCTTGCATGTGGATAACAATAGCAGCTTTCTTCATATTGTCATAACTTGGAAGCAACCAAGATGCCCTTCCGTAGGTGAAGAGATGAATACACCATGGTACCCCTGGGCAATAGAGTATTAGTCAGCTTTAAAAACAAATGTTCTATCAAGCCATGAAAAGACAAGGAGTACACTCAAATGTCTATTACTAAATGACAGAAGCCAATCTGAAAAGCCTACATCCAGTTTCATTTCAATTATATGGACATTCTGGAAAGGGTAAAACTATGACAGTAAAAAGACAACTGGTTGCCAGGGTTGGGGGACAGAGAAGGATAAGTAGATGGAACACTGAGGATTTTTAGGGCAGTGAAAATATTCTGTTTGATACTATAATTATGGATTTATGTCATTACACGTTTGTCCAAACCCTTGTACAGCTAAAATTGAATACTTATGTAAACAATAGAGTTTGAGTGATTTTGATGTTGTCAGTGCAGGTTTATCAATTATTTAAAAAAAAAAAAAAGTACCACTCTGGTAAGGGATATTAATAATGGGAGAGGCTGTGCCTGTGTGGGGACATGCGCGATATGGAAGATATCTGTACCTTTCTTTCATTTTTGCTGTGAACCTAAAACTGCTCTAAAAGTAGTTTTTAAATATAATGACAAAATAATAATAGGCATTCAATAAATGAATGTTCTTTAAATACAAACAAACAAACAAACCTAGTAGGAAAGAAGGAAAGGAGAGAGGGAGGACAAGAGAGAGAGAAAAAAAGTGGGAGAGGAGGGACAGACAGAAGGCAGCAAGTCAGGAAATTGGGAGGGTGATGGTCCAGGCCAAAGGTAAGCAAACTTTTTCTGTAAAGAGCCAGAGAATAAATATTTTAGAATTTGAGTGCCATGAACTCAGCTGCAATTATCTCACTCTGTTTTGTAGCACAGAAGTAGTTTTAGACAACATATAAGCCAATAGGTGGTATTTTGTTCCAATAAAACTTTATTTACAAAAATAGGTGGCTGGTCAGACTTGACCTAAGGGAATAGTTTGCTGATGCCTGATCCAGATGATGCCAGAATGTATTTGGTTATGGAAGAACCAAACTAGCGTGGCTTTATGACTTTCCTAATTATAAGAACAGGCATTATGTACACACACACATACACACAGACATAGACATATGCATATGTATATTATGGCAATATTTATATGTATGTAGGTGTATGTTTTCATACATGTATACACATACCAGAAGTCATCCAAAATCTCTAACTTCTTGAATTTGATTTAGATCAGCCTGGCACAGACTCAATTTTTCTGGGCCTTATGTTCTCTTGGTCATTTATGATTTTGATTTTTTATTTCTACCAATATTTTTCTCCATGTTTTGCACCCCTTTCTCTACCTCTGCCCCAAGGTAGCCTAACTATGATTTAGAACTTGTCCTTGTTTCCCCACACCTCAATGCTAAACCACAAATATAAAAATGTTGTATGGAACACCGCATTTCTTTTATCAAAAGTATTCTGGTCTCTGAAAGTCATCACATTATGAATTTATGAATTATGTAGCAAACAACTTCAAAGTTTACACTGATTTTAGACATTTATATTCTTACAAAGCCTTTCAGTCATCATGCCACCAGGAAATCCTCATGTCAGTGGTCAACCGACCCACACAGAATTGCTTTTAAACTGATACTGTCCTCTTCTTTTTCCCAATCCAGACAGAATAACTGAATGGATAGTGTGTCACAGAGAGACATTCAGTTATCTTTTTCATTATTTTCATTTCTGCCAACATCTTTCTTCTAGAAATTCAACTTTTTACCTAAGAGGCCAGATTTGTTCTAAGCAATATCAGGTGGGGTTTATTTTTGTTTATTTGTTTGTTTGTTTTGTTTTGTTTTTAACTAGGGCCTACATTGCTAGATTATTTCATTTATGTTGCTCTGTGTGATTACAACTCTGTATGGTTGGTATTGTCTTTTCCACTTAAAGAGATGACAAAAAGAATTGAAGTGAATCGAGAGATCCAGTAAAAATGAAGGCAAAAGGAGTTTCTTTAGGAATGAGTGAGGGGACTTGTGAGGTGTCTTTGGGAGGTGGGCTTGATAATACTGTATCTTAACAGATGAGAGATACTTAATAACACCTGATTGATCTATCACTTTCCCATAAAAATAATCATAGAAACCGTTGAATAGAGGCAATGTTTTAACTGCCTGGGGAGTTAGGAACAGTAATTAAGGCTCTTCTAGATTCCAGGAGACATTATTTTAATAATGTCTCAGGGATTAAATATATTTGGAATAGCAGAAGGTTAAGTAATTTCTTATGTATAGTTAAACTACAGCAGTACTTCAATAGGACTTAATAAGTATTTTTTCATCACTGAAAGGATTTTTCTTATCACTAAATTGTATTTGGCAATTATTGTAAGTTGCCTGCAGATAGGGCCGTGATACTGTGTTTTGAGCCACAGAAGGTTGTGTGTATGTATGTGTGCGTGCGCGTGTGTATGTGTCTATATCTTGCTCTCTTTCTTTCTTTTTGGAAATCCTGTAATATCCCTTTTGAGATAGCTTATTTCATCAATTAATTAGGGTGCTGGATGGTAGAGAATTTTGTCAGTCAACTATGTACACACAGTAAATACTGTTTCTTAGGCAAAGGTAACTTTTTTATATAGTTGTAAAATTCCATTATTTGATCCCTGAGATAGTGTAGCCAAAGTGATTATCTTTAACAAAAATGTCCTTATGTTATGTTTGAACAAATCTGTATCTGTACCTTTGTGTTGATTTCATTATATGCAAAAAGGCAATGGTTGTATCACTATCATTTAAGCTGGCCAGCAGTAAATACTGAATCAGAACCCAGTGGAATGTAAACCACATGAGCATAGGATTTCTCGTACAATATTCTATTCCCTGGCACTAAGTAGATCCTGTATCCTAATTTATTGAATTACTTATTTTAAAGCATTATCAGCTCTAAAATAATTGTGAGTTAATGGTATCTATTTTGTTAGAAGCATCAGGAAACATTCTAAGTTAGGTTCCGGTCTCAGAGTGAGTTTGGTTCCTGCATGATTTCCATGTGTGTGTCCTGTCTGCTGTTCCCTTGGCATGATTATATCATAGCAAGGGTTTTTAGTATCATAGCAAGGATTTTCTTTGTTTTTAGTATGGATTGTTAAAGAGCTTTTCAAGAGAGTGTTGAAGTCAAACCAAGATGTCATTGGGGCCATTTGACCCTTTCCAGTCCTTTGAGGATCCTTAGGCAGGGGTGGGATTGGCATTTTACCCAGGCACCTGTGGCTGTAATTGTTTCCTCTGAATTCTTCAATCTCAGTCATCCCTTGCAGCTGTTTTCATATCCCTCAAAATATGAAACAAAGTCTAGAACATGTGTAGTAACTTTTAAATTCAATTGAGTATTAAATCTACCTAGTTATTTGGACAGTGCTCCTTTTTGATCCTCCCATATTTTCACTTTTTCTCTCCTGTTTATATGACATCAACCTGTCTGGACTTGGTTGCTGGACTTCCCAGTCAATGTAAACGCCCTCTACAAGTCTTTTCCTTAGTTTACTTGTCCCTGTCTCCAACCTGCTTTACTCCTTCTTAAGCAGAACAGTGTGTCTTTCCTTTGTCTCAACATAGACTCACAGCAACAAAGTTCAGTGTTTAAGTGTGTAAGCTCTGGACTGAGTCCTCATTGGTACTCACTCTCCTCTGCTTTTTATTAGCTATGTGGTCCTAGCAAATTTACTTAAGTTTTCTGTGTCTTGATTTCATTTTTTATGTATTTTTGCAGGAATAATACAATGATTTGATAAATGTAAAGCACCTAGAAAAGTATAGTATGGTAGAAAGTTCTCATTAAATGATAATTATTAGTATTACCTTGCTTCAAGGATTCTCTTCTTAAAACAAAACAAGAAAACATTTAAAAAAATGCCCTATAATTGTTTCACTAAATGTAGATAAATATGCTCATCACAAGGAATTCAATAGTCAATATTAAAGTAAAATTATTTCCGCCTTGCTAAAGAAAGCAAGTTGCAGTTCTTTGCTCAAAAACTAGAAGCCATATACCCTCATTTTGGTCAGTTGTTTTTCTCTCCAACTATGACAAGTGATCATCATACTTCTATTTTTTATGGTGAGTTCACTGTTTTTTAGCTATGATATGGTATAATTTTGTAGCCTCACTTTTATTGTAAAAATGTAACTTCTAGGATTTTAGTGACAACTGAATAGAATAAGGATTCTTTTTGCAATTATTCTAACAATGATTAACATACCAGACAATACTTGTTAAACAGAAATTATTTCATGGTTTTTCTCATTGAAAAAATTGAATGACATGGTTTCTCAGAGGGGAAGATTCAATGAATGATAGGTTTTTTTAGAGATGGAGTATAACTGCAGACAACACAGTATATCTCCCTACATTTTAACAATGAGGACTCTGTGTCCATTTAGTTAGATGACTTAGAGAGAGAATCTTGTGTCTCAATGTCAGGATTGGAGCCAAGCAACTCTAAGAACTACTATTCCTGCACTCTTCCATGTTGGTGTTAGCATAACTCTAGAACAAAATTCAGTATCAGTAGTGTTTACCTTGAATCAGCATAGAAAAAACAATTGTTTTCATACATTTTCAAGGTGAATGGTCAACAATAATGTGGATCCATCACTTATTTGAATTGTTAAATGAGTCACACCACATTGGTTTAAGCCCTAATCAAAGAAGATTATCTTTAAGGATAAGATTGACATCTTTGTATTTCCTATATTCCCTTTATTTTCTTATACTAGGATCTTACGCAGCTCTCAGTCTATTTCTTGTTGAAAACATTCTACTGATGCATTCATTTATGTAATAGATTCCAAAGTATTTTAATATATTAACTTCCTTTTAGCCAGTATATCAAAGACATAATCCGGGGTCTCAAAGACCTTAACCAATCAACTGAAAATAGTGGATGTAAAATAGACCTAAAAGGGCAAATAGTCAATGAATACATCATCAGTGTCAATTGGATAGAGAAGAAATTTCATCAGTTCAAATGTGTTCACATGAAGCCAAGGTGGATAGAGTAGTTGGCCTGGCTGGCTAAATCACAGTTAGAAGGTGACTATTTTGTTAAATGTTTGAAGGAAGTGGTTAGATGTTTGCACTTCTGGATGAGACATGGTCTTGTAGATCGTTATATGGGCAGAGAATAACATAACCACCATTTTGGCAAGCTGGATTTATGGTTGGGATACTGAAGTTCACATGGGGAGAGAGAGTTATTTAATTTCAGGAGTGGACTGATATTGGGGCTAGAACTATTTGTGGAGGAACTTAAAAACCATGCTCAGCAAAGTCTGTGTTTAATTTTATGATTTAACGTGCTTTGCTTTTTTACTCTCTTTTGGCAAGACCTTCCTTCATAAACTGAAAATAACTCATGAATGAATTATAACCAGTATCTCTTCATGTTTTAGAAGCTCCATGAATTTATAATGAATTCTATTCTTTGTATTCTCTGTTTGAGTGATGAAAGGGTCAGAAGCACAATTTATAGGTTAAATGATATTAGAGAACTATGCATTGTATGACATATTTCATTAAAGCAGAGGCTATGAGCTGGGGCTTTAACAACCAGGAATTTCACACATCTGACCAGCAATCTTGTTCATAATTACTTTTATAATTGCTAAGAATAAGAAAAAAAGAACTGTGTGCATGCATTTTCTTTAAGTTTTACAACTGTAGCTTCTATTCGGATTGGATTTTATGTGTAAGGAGATACTATGTCATATAAAATATAAAGTGTAATAATTACTCCTGTAATGCTTATGTAAAGTATAAAAGTTTGTCTATAAGTGTTCTGAAAGTATATGGTAGCATAGTCGCAATGTACTAGAATTAGAATTGAAATTCTTTTAAGGATTTATCTTTCTTAGGAGTAGAAAAGATTAGTTACAAATAATCTCAAGAAAATTAAAAAGCAGATTGTATGCCTTGCTTCTCATTAAAAGGTTAATTGTTCCCATTTGAAAACTTGGCTTAAAAATCTCCTTGCTCATAAAGTATATAAAGTATTTAAAGTAAAAACGTAATGTAATATGTAATGTGCAATTGTAATATGATAGGAAGCATTCATATGGATAGAGCCAATGGATGATATTAGTAACTAACAATAAGTCAATTCTTAAGATTTATTTATTTATTTATTTGAGAGAGAGAGAGAGAGGGCCAGGTAGAGGGAGAGGGAGAAGCAGGCTTCCCACTGAGCAAGGAGCCAAATTTGGGGCTTGATCCCAGGAGCCCGGGACCATGACCCAAGCTGAATGCAGACGCTCAAATGACTGAGCCACCCAGGCACCCCATAACAATAAGTCAGCTTAAAAAAAATCCAGTCATCTTCCCATTCGCCCTTCTGGATCCATGAGATTCATGGGAGCCTAGCTGAGTATACACAAAACTATGATGGAAATAAAGAACAAGGCAAGACAATGTATAATTAAGTGATAAGTGGCATAACCTGAAGCACTGCTAGAGTTTAGCGGAAGTCCATACTGCCTTTAAGAAGTACATAAAATATACATTTTCCAGGTTTTGTATCGCTCATTTTATTCATTTTAACCAATGACCAAAAGGAAGTTTCAGACCCAAGAATGATAAACTGTGCTATTTGAAGGGCTGTTAGAAGATAAGAAGACTGATTAATTATCCACATAATGGTAGTTTAAACAGCCAATAATTTATTTAAATATGTAATGACCTATTTGATGATGAACACTTCTTTCTGCTCTTTACCAAACAGGATATGATATTTTAATTTCTTTATGGTAATGCATAACATTTAAAAAATCATATTGAGTAGCTTCCTTTTTAGCTACAGTCAAATGTACTAAAGTCCTCAAAATGGTGGATGGCTTGAGCCTTGAGATTTTAAAGCAGGCCTACAAATCTGTAGAAATAAGTCTTGTTCTTAAGTAAGAACAAGACTGTGAGATGAGGGGGTTCACAATTGTTAATAGTTTTTCAAATATTACATAATTACTGGACGAAACAATCCCACTGATTTATACCTTTCCCTTTACATCAGATGCCATTCTATGAGAGACAAATTGTCACTATTTACATTTTTTTACTAAATTCCTGTTTTCTACTGCCTCCCAACAAAATACGTATGTTATGGCTGAAATGCAGTGGAAAAGGTTAATGCTTCTATACACAAGACCTTAGTCCTACCGGTATCACCTTCTTGCTGTGTTCATTACCAGGTGTTTTGAAGTCATCAATTCTTGTATATCTATTCCTTTCCCTTCCTTACATTCCTCTCCCCTTCCTCCCTGCATCCCTCTCTTCCATCTTTCCTTCGTTTTCCTTCCAATGCATGAGGGAAGGTGTCTAAAAATGACAGCAATAGCAGTAACAAGAAATAAAAGCTTAAATACTTTCTCTCTAAATTGCTAAAAGTTGGGTATGATTTTTAAAATATTTAAACTCAATTCTGGGCTTTTCATACAATATTTCAGTGTCCTGTAGGTCCAAGGTGACTAAATACTTTCTGTGATTACCTTGGTGTAAGCTAAAATCAGTGTTATTTCTTCCTACCCTTTTCTTCCAAGCTTGAGTAAAAGTCATAGAAAATAGTTTTATGGAAAGTATCTCATTAGCATAATAATTTCATGGGGTAGAAATATAATGATTGGATTATTTCAAATACATAACCTATTTCTAGAAAGTAGAGACCACTTCCTATTCTTGGATAAGATAATAATTTTCTAGTGGATGTGGCATGAATAGAAAAGGCAGTATACTGGCTGACAGAAATCCACAGTTATGATTTCTGCTGTTCAGTGCTAGGTCAATGGTTAATTAAGTCACCATCAGTGGAAATTTGATCACGGATGAGGTCTTCCACTTTGCCTGTATCACTGGGCTCACACTAGATGACTCAGCTAAGTCATTATATTAACTTTGCTTCCTCCAGACAGGAGCATGATTCAGACTGGATTGACAGGGGATTTAGGTTGTGATGCTGTAATATTACTTTCTAGATCACCTATTTCTGAAAACACACATTCGTCTATGAACCAGGATTTAATTTTAAAGGTTTTGTTTGTCCTGCAAATTAACTACATAATGTCATGATGGTTTAGATTGGCAAGGATTTTATGGGTGCCTTTACTCATTGACTCATTAAATAATTCATTCATCCATTTCCACAAATACTCATGGAGTATCTCCATTGTGCTAAGCACCGAGTTGGGTACTGGAGTTAAGGAGATGAAAAAGAACAGCATGAACCCTGACATCACTTGAGTCCTTCAAGGTCCTCAGTTCACAGCAAGGAAGCCCAGAACACTTAATTGACTTCCTTAAGGTTCATAGTTAGTTAATGGCCAAGCCAGGACTAAAATCTCAGGCTTTAAACTACCACCCTGCTTGGCACTTACCATAAGTATGATGCTTTTAATTTTTTTCTTATTAATTCACATAAGCATGGTGTAGTACAATTGAGCATCATATATTTGTGTCAGCACTTAAATATATATCTAAGTTAAACAAAAGATGCCAAAGAAAACTCAGGTGGGTTTAGATGTAGGTAGTGTCCATCACAGCCCAAGAAAAACTCTTTGCATTAGAGGAAGACTATCTTTGTCTAGATTTGTATCTTTCCTTTGTTTACATTTGTATCTTCATTCTGTGAATCTGTCCATAAATAACCCTCTCTCTCTTTCCTCTAAAGTGTACCTTGTACCACATTTTCTGTGTCACAAGCAGGTATGTGAGGAAGAAAACAAATGGCACTTTTACTCACGTTACAACTATGGGATATTTGTTGTCCTCTGACAAAAGCTCAATACATATTCATGGAATCCTACAAATGTAGTGGAAATTCCATCTCTGCCTCTAGGCTGCCTTCGGCTAGGTCACACGAGGCAGTTAGGGATATATATTGGTTCTTATATGTCTATTGGGAGAAATCCATTTCTGGAGGTTGGGCTGGGAAACAGTTTAGGTTGTGGCTTATGTATATTTATAGAACTTACATTTACTCTCCTGCTGTTCCCCTGTGTGAATTGTTGTATGGGTTCATTTTGACAGTATTGGATGAGGCACAGCATTTTAACCTCTTTTCTCTTATAATTATATAAACATGTACACTGTACATGGTGACCTGGGAATGCTGATCAGAACATCTGTTATAATAAACGGAACAGTGAATGAGAGTTGATTTTTGCATTGTAAAGTACTAAAAGTCACTCTTTTGATCTGTGGCTTTATGCAAATCAGAGTGTTTGAAAATGTTGCTGAAACCTGTCATTCTTTAACTTACCAGAGTTAGAAAGAGAGCCTCTTTTTTATTGTTCTGGCATGGGTACTGCCCAGCTAGGGAGTTATCAGTCTTTCTTGGAAACAACTAAGTTAGCTTTTATAGCAATTTGGGAAGCAGTTTAAGTACTCTAGATCCTGCAGGAAAGCCCCAGCATAGAATGTAACCAATATTGTCAGGATAAGGTCAGGACATCAGCAAAGGTTCTTCAGTATGCAGTCAGCATCAACTCCATATGTCCTTGGTAAATTTTGAGCTAAGAAGCCAAGCGCCATGGAGTGAGAATTGATAAAATCAATAATACTTACCATCCTTCTCCCAAAATAAATGATTGGTTGTAGACCTAGATCCAGGAGCAGATGATGACCTCACCTTACATGAGAATCTCTGCCCATTCTTCTGGTTTCTCGCAGACCCTCTTCAAGCGTGATAGCCAAGGTCAGGAGAACTAGCAGTGATCTTTCCTATTATTAGCTTGGGTGTAAGCAGAATACATTTTTACATACTATTTTAAAATTACTTTTCATGTATTCATTTTTAAATATATATATTATATATTATATAAATATAAATATATACATATTTCACTTAACTTATAGTTGGTTTCTAATTTAAACAGCAACAATTTTTATTTTGAGTTGCTTAGCACATCTGAAACTTGGGAGAAAATTATAACCAAGTTACTCACATTTCAACAAATATTGAGAAGTGGTGTTCTGGGAGGAGATGCTAAATTGACCTCTCTGCCTGATCTGAATTGCTTCTCTCAAACTAGGTAATTTTTTTGTTCAGCTTTCAAGATCATTATTCCATAAAGGTAAAGTGATTCATTTCTTTCTTTCTTTTTTAATTGAAGTATAATTGACATACAATATTCTATTAGTTTCAAGTGTACATCATAGTGATTCAGTATTTTTTTAATATGTATGCAGGGATCCCCATGATGTCTCATTGTTATCTGTCACTGTACAAAGTTATTACTATGTTATTGACTATATTCCCTATGCTTACATCTCTATGTATATTACATCCCCATGGCTTATTTTTTCTATAACTTAAGTGTATACTTCCTAATCCCCTTCACCAGTCTACCCATCCCCCAACCCCTCTCTCCTCTGGTAACCAGAAGTTTGTTTTTTTATCTATGAGTGTTTCTGTTTTGCTTTATTTGTTCATCTGTTTCATTTCTTAGATTCCACACATAAGTGAAGTCATATGGTATTTACCTTTTTTCATCTGACTTGTTTCATTAGCATAATATCCTCTGAGTCTATCGATATTGTCACAAATAGCAGTATTTCATTCTTTTTTATGGCTGTGCAATATTCCATTAGGTGTGTATATAGATACCACACAATAATATGCCATATCTCCTTTATTCATCTATCACTGGACATATAGGTTGTTTCCAGTGTTTGAGTATTATAAATAATGTTGCAGTGAACATGGGGACGCAGCTATCTCTTCTAATTGTTTTCATTTTCTTTGAGTCAGTACATAAAAGTGTATCATATGATCGCTCTATGTTTAAGTTTTTGAGGAATCTCCATATTGTTTTCCTTAGAGGCCGCACCAATTTACATTCCCACCCAAAGTACAAGGGGGGGTTCCCTTTTCTCTACATCCTTATCCTAAAATTTGTATGGAGCCATTAAAGATTCCAAATAGCCAAAGCAACCTTAAGAAAGACGAGCTATCTTTCTTAAGAAAGATAGAGCTATCATGCTTCCTGATTTCAAACTATAGTACAAAGATACAGTAATCAAAACAGTATGGTACTGGCATGAAAACAGATATATAGATCACTAGAATAAGAATAGAGAGTCCGGAAATAAACCCACACACATATGGTCAAATAATGTATAACAAAGGAGACAAGAATGTACAATAAGGAATAGATAATCTCTTCAATAAGTGGTTTTTGGGAAAACTGGACAGCTACATGCAAAAGAATGAAACCAGAAAACTATCTTACACCATAACAAAAATAAATTTAAAATGGATTAAACACCTGAATGTGAGACCTCAAAACTGTAAAGCTTCTAGAAGAAAACATGGACAGCCCCTAACAGTACTTTTAGCAGTATTTTTTTGGACCAGTCTCCTGGTGGCAAGGCAACAAAAGCTAAAATAAACAAATGGGATGATCCCAAACTAAGGTGGTTCATTTCTAGAGTGGTGAGCCAAATTTGCTGAATCTGTGTTTGGATATTTCCCTAAGATTGGAAATATTCTGCCTTTTGCTAAGGTTGTGTCTTATACTAAGAATCTAAAATGTCTCACATTATTCCATTATCAAACATTGTTTTCTGCTTGTAAAGGATCTCAGATATATAAAATTCTTTTTACTCCAAGATGTTTAGAAAATAGTAAGTATCTATAATTCAGTTATTCATAGCTGTCCTCCATTAATACTTTAATGTCCGTCCCTTCTGACATATTTCTATATATGTATATTTATTTTGTATTTATATATAAATAAATATTTAGACATAATTAAAATGAAATAGCTAAGTTTTATTGAAATAACCAGTTGTTCTAAGAATTTTAATTTATTCTTTCTTTTAACCTTCACAACAATCCTATGAAGTTGGTACTTAGTAACACAAATAACAATCCAATAGGAAACTGAGGTATAAAATAAATTAAGTGATTTCTTTAAGGCTGCTCAGCATAAAGGCTGAAGTGGACTATGAGCTAAAGCAGGCCAGCTCCAGAGATCTTTTTTTCTCTTTTTTTAAGTATTTATTTTAATTCCAGTTAGTCAACATACAGTGTTATTATTAGTTTCAGGTGATTCAACAGGAGACCTTATTCTTAACCGTGTGACCTGAGCCGAAGGCAGATGTTTAACCGACTGAACCACTCGACGTCCCAAGATTTCATTCTTTCGAGGGATGAGTGGTATTCCGTTACATATATACACCACATCTTCTTTATCCATCCATCTGTCGATGGACATCTGGTCTCTTTCCATAGTCGGGCTATTTGGATATTCCTGCTATAAACACTGGGGTGCAGGTGCCCCTTCAGATCACTTCTTTGTATCTTTGGGGTAAATACCCCATTAGTGCAATTGTTGGGTCATAGGGTAACTCTATTTTCAACTCTTTGAGGAACCTCCATACTGTTTTCGAGAGTGGCTGCACCAGCTTGCATTCCCCCCAGCAATATAAGAGGTTCCCCTTTCTCTGCATCCTCACCAACATCATTGTTTCCTGACTTGTTCTTGTTAATTTTAGCCTTTCTGATTGGTGTTAGATGGTATCTTATTGTGGTTTTGATTAGTTTTTCCCTGATGCTGAGTGATGTTGAGCATTTTTCCGTGTGTCTGTTGACCATTTGTATGTCTTCTTTGGAGAATTTTCTGTTTATGTCTTCTTCCCATTTCTCGATTGGATTATTAAACAAAAATATTTTTTAGTGTTTTAAGAAACCTTGCCTGAAAAGGTGAAAGTAAACAGTTACTTTTTAAGTTTCATTTTATCTCCTTAGTTAAAACAAAATAATAGACACAAAAATACATGGCTCCAGCAAATAGCCTAAAGATTATTTTTAAAAGAAACCTAGCAAAATAATTATATAAGAGGGAATTAAAAGACTTTCTTGAAGTCCATATAAGTAATGTAAATTCTATTATATGTAATACCAAATTACATATTTAAACTGCTTTATGGATTGCACTATTGCTATTAAATTGATTTTGGATTTTTTAAAACATCAATTTTCTAGGCATCTTTTTAATTACTCTTTCTGGATTAAAACCTAAAGTTTATTTTAATGTCTCTAATATACCCTCCTAACATCTTTGTGTAGCTCTTTGAAAACCCAAAATGAATTTCTATCTATATTTTTATTGATTGAACTCAGTAATATTTGGACACATGGTTTTTCAAGTCATTTCTTTTGGAAATTAGTGTTAGGGTGTTAGAGTGTTCCACATTTGCAGGAGATTGGCAATTAACCACATTTTAAATTCTGACATAATCAGTTATGCTACCCAATTTACTTGGCAGTTCTTAAGCAGCCTTAGAATCATGAAAGTTTTCTGACTCTCTGATCTTCAAGATCATTTTACCCATTCCCTACATTTTGCAGAAGGGAACAAACAAACAAACAGAGGTCTGGATTGTGAAGGGACTTGCTCATTCAATCACTTTTTGCCTTTTCATTTAGCTGACCTATTTTTTAAAAATCAATATAATTAAAGTGTGTGCTCTTGGCCTCAAATAGTTGGTGTTATTTATACTGCTTATATGGTGATTATTCATGTGGCTGCCTTCCCTGTTATCTCAGTTTGATCTGTCCTATTTATATCTTGATATTATTCAAGCATCTGCCTTCCCAATCAGTATGCATTCCTTCTAGGTCTTAAATTGCTAACATTTAAGTACCCATTTCCCAATTTTCCTCGCAGTATGTAGTGCATCTGCTTTAAAAGTAATATTATTTGAATGTGTAACTCCATAGTTCTCTCTATGATTTCAAGGGTCCGTTTGTAGAAGGAAAATTCAACACCTATTTTCCATCCACTGGCAAAAAATATGTTGGAAACAATAGGAGGTTTGTAAAGTTAAAAGCTTATTTATTTTTATAATAAGAAAGCACATTTAAATGCCTGAGCCTAACCAATCTTTATTTAGTGGGATCCTATGACATTATTTCCTACACCTTGATTTTGGTTTATATAATGCCTTCTAACAGATATTCTCTATTTTAGATTGCATCAGCAGCTTCCTTTTTCCAAATGCCCAGCATGTTTGAGTTGAATGGAGTATGATAGATGGAGGAGGGGGGATGCAAGAGTAGCTTTCATATCCTTTTTATAGTGAAGAGTTGCAGAGTACTAGAACTTCAGAAAACTCCAGGATATTCTACAGACAAACTTTTCATTAGCCACATGTTTGTATAGTATTTTGTTTATTTGAAATATCGACAGAGCTGTGTTTGTATGCATTAGAGTGAATAACATTATTGTTATTAGAAATATGGCTCACAAGACTGGAGTCAGTCTATTCATTAAATTAGAAATACTCTTTGCCTCATGGCTGAGAAGATTCAGAACAAGTGGGGAGAGGAGGAGGTGTCTCTCAATATGCAGTAGAGATGGATCACTACTTCTCTCCTTGGAAAATTCACCCCTTAGAGTATGTGCTTCCCACACCATCCCACTTTGAGGAGCTATGGCCTGCTAATTCATTTTGTCATGGTGTGTCAGGCAACCAGGCCCATGTGCACATGTGATTTTCTGCCTGCATATACATAGGTCACTAGGATGATATCCATCAAATTTACACAAAATCCACTTCCGAATGTTATAGTTATACCTCATATTAATATAAAACTTTAAGAATCTTTTTCAAAATGCTTACCATTCAGAAAAAGGAAAGTGGCTCTGAAAAGAACAAGAGATGGAAAACAGAGTGGCAGTTTCACTTAGCAGGAAGCAGTACAGTATAGTCATTAAAAGACGAGGCCTGGATTGTGGTCTCCTGGGTCCTAATCCAGCATCCATCACTTACTGACTGTGTAACTGTCCTAAGGCAAGATACTTAGGGTGCTGAACAAGCTCTAAGATCTTGCTGAAGCAGAGCACAATAGACTCAGTAAAGCAAGTTATTTGCCCTAAGAATTAATCTGCCCTAGAGACTATGGAGCATAAAGGAGGAAAGCAATTCTTCGACTCAACAATGTAGACAACTTAAATGTCAGAGTTATATTCACAACTAAAATATAAAATATTATAACAATGGGAAGTACATTAATTAAAGAAAAGTGATTCATTACATTTTTGATGACTTTCTATTAATGCTTGTAAAATATTTATCAAAATGCTTGATATACAGTGTGCTCTCAATAAATGTTGACTATTAGAAGCTTTCATTCTTCAGAGTGAGCTCAAATTTAAACAAGTGTCATATTGACTTAACTTTCTTAAGCTTCAGAGTGTAGGAGTATACATTGTGATGTTTGGAAGTGATCTGGAACCAAGGGAATGCAAATCAGAGACACAATTTAGCCGGATGAGGGTAAGGAGCAATGAGGAATGTCTTCCCAGAGAAAATGACTACGCCAAAGGCCCATGATACATTAGGAGAGAGAATGTTACTGGTGTGTGTGTGTGTGTGTGTGTGTGTGTGTGTGTGTGTGTGTGTATCTGTGGTAGGAGCTAGGCTCCTGGGCAGAAGAACATCACTTGGAAGGAATGGTGGCATTTGATGCTGGTTCGCTCAGAGAAAGGTAGATGGTTTAATATACTGGGAAAGCACTGGGAAAGTGGGAATGGCAAGAAAGGAGACTGGAGAAAGAGACAGAAGATAGACTGTGAAGAACTTTGTAAATGGCCCTAAGCTTAAAAACTAGGCAGTTATTGAAAGATCTTAAGAAATTAAATGACAAGTTGCATTTTAGAAATATTACTTCAGTTGCAGAAGAAAGGCAGAGTAGGGACAAGTCTGAAAAATCCACTTGAGATGCATTACTACAGCATGGAAGACGGACTTCCAAGTATTTGGACCTAGTTATGCATGTGGAAAGGTTTACAGTGATGTTCCAGCAGAAATGGTGGAAACCAATGAACTGTTAGCTAGAATAATTAAGATCACTAGCTAGTTTAATAGTAGGAAAAGCCTCCAGTGGAGTATTCTTGGGGTTAAGATCTGAGGTTTTGTCTTTAACTGTGTCTTGCTCATCATTTTTGTCACTGACTTGGACTTAGAAACAAAACTGAATGTGGCCATTCTCATAACAAAGTAAAAAGAAACACATTTCTTATATCTCTGTAGTATTAGTAACTGGTGTTGATGCATTAGAATTTTGAATAAACTAATATTAATAAAGAGTTGATGATAAGATCAGAATCCAAATAGTCTTAATTAGAAAATTAGGCAACAATAAATAGATAATACTTATCAGAGACATATATGAAAAATTTTAAAAAGTACATTAGAAACAAACTTTTTTAACAATAAGCTTAAGAGGAATTAACATTATGATATTGTGCTCTAAAAAGAATCTATTTATGTTATGTATACTACGTGAGTTTAGCATGTAGTATACATACCCACTTGGAATATCGTTAAAAAATGGACCCACAATAAACTGTGGATACACTGGAGTATTTTCAGAGAAGAAATGACTAGAAAAATGAAAGATCAGATAACTCATGTGGTAAGAGAAAGATTTGAAACTTTTAACCTGGAAAAAAAAAATACAGCAGGAAGATACTATCTGTTTTCAAATTCTGGATCATGACCGTATGAAAGTTGGGCCTAAATTTATTCTAATCAGAGCAAATGATCAGAAGGATCAGGCAAACAGATGATGGATTAATATGTAGAACTTGGTGCTTGAGTTTTCCTAGGAAGTAGGAGATACCCAGTGCTAGAGCTTTCCCAGGAAGTAAGGGAAAACTTCAAATGGCAGCAAATTAACCTTTCCAGGACACCCATATGGAGTAGTAGAGCAATCTAAGTATCCAAAGGATGTGTAGACCAGGTCATTTATTGATTATGTCATTCTTAGACTCCTCTCTCTATTATACTTACAATAATAGTACAATTGGACCATATAGTATTTTTATAACTGCTTGTAGATTAATTTAATGATCTCTTTGAGAAATCTGTTAAAAACATGCCATAATAACAAAACAGTAAGTATAGGAGTCTTATTTCTTCTTCCTCTTTTTATTCCCCCTGCCCAAATTTTTATTATAAACTTTAAAAATACACAGAAAAGATCAGATGGTAACATATATGCTCATATACTTAACACATTGATTAATTAATTAATTGTTAACATTTTTCCATCTTTGTTTTTATGCCCAAACTCTTCATCATGAATTTCCTAAGAACGAGAGTATTTTCTTATACAACCACAAGCATCATTTTGCCTAAGGAGAAAAAGAAACAATTTCTTAATGCCATTTAATATCTAGGGCATTTTTTTAAATAGCCTTTCACATTTACAAAAAAGCATGCTGATTTTATCCTCTGGATAAAGATTTGTACAAAATTAAAGTGAAGAGAACATGTTTTGCATTTATGTAGGTAGAAAACAAGATTATTATAATAGTTGATGGGGAAAAAACTAGCATGTCTTCTAAGAGAATAACATTCATAACATTGATTTCTTTATTAAATCAAACATCTATAAAATGATGATTTTTACCTACTTTAAGAAAGGACCTATTTGAACCATCTCAGAAATTACATGTGATGTTGGTTGGCACATCTGTCACAGATTTATGAGTCATACAGTCCTCAGGAGTAGATTAAATAGATCTAAAAGAGAAAAGATTTGGAGAGTCTTCAGCAATTAGCTAATATAAAACTTTTTATTTCAAGTCTTGCTTTATATTGCTTTTATGAAGTAGTAAAAGTTTCAGTTTTGGGGATTTTTGTGTAAACAAAGGATTCCTTGCCATTTGTTCTTTCATGTCTACAAAACAAGGTAGGGCAAATAGACCTATGGAAAGGAAGGCTATTCTCATCTGTTTCTTTTCTTCTTTCTTTATCAAGCCTATTACAGAGTGACGAGAGCTATTAACTTTTACAATAAGCTTGGAGAAAGAACTGGAGGAATTTTATTGTTTGATATAAGGGTTATGTGAGATATGGTGACTCTTTCTGAATTAAAACACACACACAAAAACAAAACAACAAAACTAAACAAAAATAAAGCTGTGAGAATGATTATTGTAGCTGATTTTTTTTTTTTTTTAATTTTCAAAAGCCAAAGGTAAGTTTAAGAAAGCAGTGGAGTGTTACTTGTATCCAATAGAGAATAGGGAATTTGATAATGAGAAAGTAGGCTTTAGGTTCTTGAAAATGTGAAATTGGGTGAATCTTGGTACAAGTCTCAGGAAAGCCCATAATTATAAGTTACTAAAACGCTTCTTTAGGATCATATAGTTCTTCTGTGCTCTTTATTACTCTGGGATGTACTTTACCCACCAAACATGATTTTTAAACTCCTTAGGGTAGCAATTCTCTTTTCACGTACCACATGCTTATGAAATACTATGTACACTTCTGACACTTAATAGTAAAATTAATAAGTCTGGAAGCACTTTGTATAGAAGGTACGTAGTGCAAAATGGGTATTATTTTTCTCAAGCTATGTAAAGAGAACAAAAGGATCTGTTCAAAATCAGGTGAACAATTATCCTTTTGTAGGTTTATGAACAGATAAACAAAATGCTTTGCCTTTCAATTTTTTATTAGCAGTTTTTAAAGCCAAACATATACTTTAAGGAAAAAAAAATAGCTGATTTCTTCCTTAGAGAATCAAATTTGTAGGCCCTTATTTTCTACTTCACAAAGAAAATAGATAAAATATGGAGTCTTTCAGTGTCCTGCCCATCTTCACGTCAGCAGATCACAGATAATTGCCTCTTGCTTCAATGAATGAAGTGTCCTTCTCCCCAGGTTTACCTACCATTTCCTTTGGATTTGATCTTCTCTTGCTCCCGAGCCACCTTGCTTCATCAGTAATACCTTCTTTTCTACCTGTTACCTTTCTCTTTCTATTGTTCTCTCTCCATCATATAAACTTGCTCTCTTTCTCATCATAAAAGAAAAATGCATAAACACCCAGAGATTTCATAGTGTCCTCTAGATACTCTCCTGTTTTCTGCTACCCCTTAATAATAGTCTAGCTTCATTTTAAAACATATTTTATTCCTTTTTTTAAAAAGAATGAAAACACAGATTCAGTGTTAACAATTTCAAATGTATAAACAAGGGTCGTCTTGGTGGCTCAATCGGTTAAGCATCTGACTCTTGATTTTGGCGGGGGTCATGATCTCAGGGTCATGCCCCGTATCTGGCTCTGGGCTGGGTGTGGACACTGCTTGGAATTCTTTCCCTCTCCCTCTGCCCCTTTCTGTTCTCACAGGCTCTCTCTCTCTCACAAATAACTAAACAAATAAATAAATACATGCATAAAATGTATAAACAAGTAGAGAGAAGCAAATTAATCAAATGCCTGTCATCTGAAATAAACATACTTAAAACTTTATTATACATAAGTATATATTGTAACTGCTTATAAAGCATTTTTATCATCGAATAACTTCTATCGAATATAAAAATTACTAGATACATATTATTTAATTAATTAAATGTACCATAATTTGCATCTACCATTGGATGATTAGAGCATTTCTTTTTTTTTTTTAATATTTTATTTAATTTTTTATTTGACAGAGGGAGATCACAAGTAGGCAGAGAGGCAGGCAGAGAGAGAGAAGAGGAAACAGGCTCCTTGCTGATCAGAGAGCCTCATGCAGGACTCGATCCCAGGACCCTGGGATCATGACCTGAGCAGAAGGCAGCGGCTTAACCCACTGAGCCACCCAGGCACCCGATTAGAGCATTTCTAATTATATTGTTCTTTCTTTCTTTCTTTCTTTTTTTAAGATTTTATTTATTTATTTTTGACACACAGAGATCACAAGTAGGCAGAGAAGCAGGCAGAGAGGGAGGGAAGCAGGCTCCCCGCCGAGCAGAGAGCCCAGTGCAGGGCTCGATTCCAGGACCCTGGGACCATGACCAGAGCTGAAAGCAGAGGCTTAACCCACTGAGCCACCCAGGCGCCCCTCTAATCATATTGTTCTTATGAACAAAGCAAACATCCTCACAGCTAAATGACCAAGGTTTTTCTTCAGGCTACATCCTACAGGTAGAATTAGCAAACTTAAGTGTATGATGTTTTTATTTTATTTATTTATTTTTTAAAGATTTTATTTATTTATTTGACAGACAGAGATCACAAGTAGACAGAGAGTCAGGCAGAGAGTCAGGCAGAGAGAGAGGGGGAAGCAGGCTCCCAGCTGAGCAGAGAGCCTGACGCGGGGCTCAATCTCAGGATCCCAGGATCATACCTGAGATGAAGACAGAGGCTTTAACCCACTGTGCCATCCAGGTGCCCCAGTGTATGATGTTTTTAAAGCCTGATAGACTTAAATAAAGGTTTTCAAAAAAGTTTATCAAGTTCTTTTTCTTTTCAACTGTGCTTTTTTCATACACCTAAATAAATTTAATCTCTAAAAATTCTTTGTTTTAGTCTTACCTATTTTTGAGCATTTTAATATGTTCAGTTGTTTGCATATATTGCTTATAAATTATCTATTCATATTCTTTGCCGATTTTTCTGTTGCAGTGATCATATTTTTATTGTTAGTGTTATTTATATATTGAAGATACTAACCTTTTTAAAAAATTTTTATTTATTTATTTGAGAGAGAGAGCAAGCACAAGCAGGGGGAGCTGCAGAGGAAGAGGGAGAAGCAGGTTTCCCACTGAACATGAAGCCAGATGTGGGGCTCAATCCCAGGACCCTGGGATCATCACTTGAGCTGAAGACAGATGCTTAATTGACTGAGCCTCCCAGGCACCCCTCTCTTTTGTTTTTTTAATGTTATGTTTATATTCTGTTAATATACTTTTGTATATCTTCTTATTTCCCTTTCTTTAATCATATTTATGTGTTTGATTATGATTATTTTTCAAACACTCCAATTACATTTAGCAATATTGACTTCATTTTTATTGCTTGTGCTATCAAACTTAGAAAAGCCTTAGTGCTTTTATGCAATTTTTTAAAAAGATTTTATTTATTTGACAGAGAGAGAGAACAAGCAGGGGAGTAGCACAGGGAGAGGGAGAAGCAGACTCCCTGATCAGCAGGGAGCTTGATGTGGGGCTCTTTCCCAGGACCGGGAATCATGACCTGAGCCAAAGGCAGTTGCTTAACCAACTGAGCCACTCAGGCATCTCATGAAATTGTTTTTTAAAATAAAATTTTATTAAAAGATGATTCATATGTACCGAAGCGCACAAATTATAGAGTAGTAGAGCTTTAATAATACATATCCAAACACCGAGGTTAAAAAAACAGAACATCAGCAGCACCTCAGAAGCACATCATGTACCCTCCTTACCCCACCACTATTTTTTGAAGTTTTTGAAAAATGCTTTCAAACAGCAGTATTTTTGTGTGTGTGTCTGACTTCTTTCCTCAGTAATTTGTTTGTGAGATTCATCTTATATTTTTGCATGTGGTTACCGAATACATGATCTTTGACAGACATGCATGCACTTTTTGTTGGGTGTGTATCCTGGAGTACAATTTTGGCCACAGGGTTTGTGGATTTTCAATGTTAGAAGACCCTGTGGCACAATTTTCAAAGTAGGTTGTACCAGCTTCTATAGAGACCAGCAATGCATGGGAGGTCTACTTGCTCCACATTTTCAACAACACTTGATACTACTCGTCTTTTTCATTGTAATCATTTGAGTGTCTGTAAAATTGTTTTGAACTGTAATTTTAACTTTTATTGTCCAGAGTACTATGAAATTGAACTATTTTTTGTATGTTTACTGTCCCTTTGAATTTTTTAGGGGAGAGGGATTGTTCAAGTTTTCTACCCACATTTCTATTGATTTGACTGCTGTCTTCTTTTTATGAATATTTTCAAGAGAAGAAACTCTGTCTTACATACACACACACACACACACACACACACACACACACACAGAAAGACACATCCTCTGAATTGTTTCCTGAACTTAAATTCATTTTAATGTCTTATATCTCGTATTTCTACCTTAGAGTTACTACTTTTTGTCTTCTTTTATTTTTGTTAAGAAATCTTTTCCTAGCTTGTTATTAATATTATTGTTTAATTTTCACATTCAGCCATGTGATTGAAATGATTTTTTAAGTGTGATTATTGAATTGATCCAGACATACTTATTGAAATTACAATTCTTTTTCTTTGGCACTATAATATTATCACTTACATGTCAGTGACAATATAGGTGAAAATTTGTTTATAGATTATATATTCTGTTCTATTTATCTATTGACCTTTTTCTTTTCTTTTTTAAATAAAAAGAAAAAGAGCACAACTAGGGATGGAAAGGACAGAGAGAGAAGGAGAGAGAGAATCTTAATCAGACTCCATGGTCACCTTGGAGTCTTAAATGAGGCTTCAACTCACTACCCTAAGATCATGACCTGAACCAAAATCAAGAATTGGACACAACAGACTGAACTACCCAGGTTCCCCTCTATTAGTCTACTTTTATACTAATACCAAAATTGAGTAATTTATAGTTGAATTAATTATTACAATTCTTGAAATATGGTAGCATAAGCTCTCCAGTCTTTGTTTCTCTTAAGATTGCTTTTATTATTTTAGACCCTTGGCATTTCTATATGTATTTTAGTCTGCTGTGATTTTGATTGGGATTATACCAAACTATAGAACAATTTGTGGAGAATTAACATCTTTAAAATCTTGAGTTCTTTATTTCATAAGTTTAGTATATCCCTGTTTAGTTAGTTCTTATTTTCTCTCAATAATGTTTTATACTTTTCACCACAATATTTTGCACATCTTATGTTATATTTCAACGTATCTAAAGTTTTTTGATGCTATTTAAATTGTTACTTCATAATTTTTTCATTTTGTTTTGTTGTTGATATGTAGAAATATATTTTTGTACATTGATATTATATCCAATAAAATCTTGCTAAATTTGTTCTTTTAATTCTAGTAATTTATCTGTATTATTTTCTACATATACAATAATTTCATCCAAGAATAACCATAATTTTGTTTCTTCCTTTTCAAAGCTTAGTATGTTTGTTTATTTATTTATTTATTTATTTTACTTTAATTACTCATTCCACTAAAGAGGACCTACATTGCAATGCTAAATAAAAGTGGTCATAGTGAGCACCCTTATTTCATTTCCAGTCTTAAGCGGAAGGATTTCAACATTATACAGTAAGTGTGATGGTTAATGTAGGTTGTTTATAGATACTGTGTATCTACTTAGAAGTTCTCTTCTATCTCTAAATTGCTCAGAGCTTTTAATCTTGATTTGAAGCTGAAATTTATCAATGATACTGTCATAATTATCAAAAAGACCATTCCATTTTCTCTTAATATTTTAAACTTTATAGAATTATTTTCAAATGTTAAGCACATCTTGAATTCCTAAAATAAACCCCACTTATTTTTTTTTATTTTTATTTAGATTTCAGTTAGTTAACATACAGTGTAGTTTCAGATGTACAGTATAGTGATTCAACGCTTCCATACATCACCTGGTGCTCATCACAAGGGCACTCCTTAACCTCACCTTTCCTCTCACCCCCTTCCCTCTGGTAACCATCAGTTTGTTCTCTATAGTTAAGAGTCTGTTTCTTGGTTTACCTCTCTCTTTTCTTTTCTTGTTTGACTTTTTTGTTTTGTTTCTTAAATTCCATATATGAATGATGTGGTATGGTATTTGTCTTGCCTTGAATGATTTATTTCCCTTAGCATAATATTCTCTAGTTCTATCCATATCATTGCAAATGGCAAGATTTCATTCTTTTTTATGGTTAATATTCCATTGTATACATATACCACATCTTCTTTATCCCTTCATCACTCAGTGGACATGGGCTGTTTCCATAACTTGGCTATTATAGCTAATGCTGCCATGAACAAGAGGGTGCATGTAACCCCTTGAATTAATATTTTTGTATTCTTTTATATACACAATTTTGTATGAATTGTGCAATTGCTGGATCCTAGGGTAGTTCTGTTTTTAACTTTGAGAGGAAACTCCATACCCATTTGGTTTGATGTATTATTGTCTTTATATTTTGCTAGATTCAGTTTGCTGTATTTAGGATTTTTGCCTCTATATGTTCATGAAGAGTTGGTGTACAACTTTTTTTTTTAAGTTCTATTTTCTTATTCTTGATTAGACTCGTTAAAATTTTAGAAAATTTCTTTTAAGATTTTATTTATTTATTTGACAGAGAGAGATCACAAGTAGACAGAGAGGGAGGCAGAGAGAGAGAGGGAAGCAGGCTCCCTGCCGAGCAGAAAGCCCGATGCGGTACTCGATCCCAGGACCCTGAGATCATGACCCAAGCCGAAGGCAGCAGCTTAACCCACTGAGCCACCCAGGCACCCAAAATTTTAGAAATTTTAATAATATTTTAAATAACCAAAGTTTGGCTTTGTATGTGTGTTTTTTATTGCATTATTTTATCTAATATTTTATTTATTTCTGTTCTGATCTTTATTATTTTTTCTTCTATTTCCTTTGGATTTGATTTGTTCTTTTTTTTTCCTAGATATTTGAGATGGCACTTAGATCATTGATTTTTAGTCTTCTATTTTTTAAATTTAAATTTTGATTTTTAGTTTTAAATTTTCTTTTAAGCATGGACTTAGTTGTATTCTACAAGTCTTAAGTGCCAAATTTTCAGTTTTATTTTGTTCCCTAATTTGGTAATAACCATTATAATTTCATTCTTGACCCATGGATTACTGAGGCATATGTTCTTCAGTTTCTAAATTTGGGATTTCCAAGTTATCTTTCTGTTATTTATTTCTAGTTTAATATCACTATGATGAGGGAACATGCTCTGAATTATGTCAGTCCTTGAAATGTGTTGAGATTTAGTAAATGGCCTAGTTTATGATCAATTTGGAAAACATAAACTTGAAAAAATTATTTTGTCATTTTGAGGAAGTATGTTCCATCTTTGTTAATTAAGTCAAATATTTTTTTATCATCTAAATTTTAACTGATTTTTTTTCTTTTTTTGTCTGCTTCTTCTGTGAGCTACTAAGAGTAGTGTTTTAATGTTTCTCACTATGATCTGTAACTCCTTCTAGGCCTGTTAATATGTTGGAGGGGTTTTTTTGTTTTTTGTTTTTTTTAAGTGTATATAGAGTCTGAATTTTATCATTGTGATAGACATCCTTTATTCTCTTCAAGTCTACTTTATCTAACATTGGAATAGCTTCCCCAGGTTTTATTTGGTTAGTGTGGTTTTAGAACCAATCTTTACCCATCTCTTTTCTTATTTTTTACTATTACTTTTACAGGTAGCTTACAGTTTTGTGCCTTTTTATTCTGTTGGGTAATCTTAAACTTTAAAATGTGAATCTATTTCATTTACCTTTAATGTATTTACTGATACATTTGTTTTGGATCACTTATATCATCTTACTAATTCTTTTGGTGTTTTCTCTATTTTACTTATGTTTCTGATTCTTTTTGGACAAATGAAATATTTTTTATTAAGTAATTTTTCTTCTTTTAAAATTTTTGATCATATGTTATTTCATTACTTTAGTCTTTATCTTAAAATTAAATATGTATTGTTGCGTTATTATAGTCTAAAATAATTATCTTTATCATCCTCCCAATATTGCTAGAACATTAATATTCTTTAATTTTATTTATGATTTTCTCAACTTTGGTGTTGTTATTAGAATGTACTTTGATTTAAATTCATTACAAACATCATAAGATGTTACTGTTCTTGCTTGGTTAGTTAAAATTATTGATTTCACCCATATATTTACCCTTTCTTTATACTTCATACATTTAAGCAGTGTAGTGGTTCCCTCTGGGATCATTTTTCCTCTACCTAAAGAACTCATTTGTTTAATATTTGTTTTAGGGGGGGATTTTTCCATGATAAATTCTCTCAATTTTGTTATTTTCATCATTATGATTAAATGCCATTGGCAAATGATATTTGTGTCTCTTCTATATATAGAATGAAATTAAAATGCGACTCTATGTTCTAATAAGCAATTTTTATATCTAATTACATTTATTAAAATTTCCAGAATAATAGTAAAAGTGGATATTGTAGACATCCTTATCTTTTTCCTGACATTACTGGGACATTGTTTCTGTTTTACTCTTAAATATAATATTTCCATTAATATGTGATTTTTATCTTAGTAAAGCTTCATTATGACTCCATTGTTTTTTTCTGAAAATATTTTCTTAATCAAGAATAATTAATGATACCTATCAGGTGTCTTTAAACCATCTAATATGGTGATGGTACTTTTTTCTTCTTTGATCACTTATTATGTTAGATGTTACAAAACTTTCCAAAATTTTAAATAGAATTCCAAAAGTTCTGTTTGTTTCCCACATAAACCCAATATTTTTTGGAAAGTAATTCTTTGCTAAATTCTTTTACTGCACTGTCCATACTTGCCCTCCACAAAAGAGGAGTAGTGGTTCTTTCTTTCTTTCTTTCTTTCTTTCTTTCTTTCTTTCTTCCATCCTTCCTTCCAACCTACCTTCCTTCCTTCCTTCCTTTGGGTTAACATGGCCAGAAAGCGTTATAGAAGATATTGTGCTTAGAAAGCTTACATTAATATTTTTTATTTTTATATACAAAATTTTCAATTCTGGCTTTGGGTCAATAAAAATTAATTATTTATTTAATTAAGATAAAATGGGTTATCTTGAGGAATTACAAAGATTTCCTTAAATATTCAAACCAGTAATAAATATGTAAACTTGAATTTGAATTATTTGTTTTCAAGAGAGATAAAGAATAGGAATATTTTATCCCACTGTCATCAAATATTGATCATTTTTGTATCCTTCTTTTGTCTTTTGTATTTATATCACATAGAAACTATAATTTGAACTGAGGAAAGTAGAAGATTTAGTTTTTCATTTTATTTTGCCATTAAGAAACAACTTCAGGTTTGCATTTCTATAATTGAAACTTTATTTCTAATTAAGTTTAAGAAGTACTTTATAATTGCTCAATTATTTTCCTGTTCCATATGTAGACTCTTTAATATTATTATTATTAAAGCCATTATGTCTCGCCTTTAGGAGGTTTTGTGTATTTTACCTGAATAAAACTTTGAAGAAAAATACTAGTTTGTACTAGAATAAGCAAGGGCTTTGAAGTTTTTGAATGAACAGATTGTAATGTTGGCTCTATCACTTGATAGCTAAGAGTCACTTGGGCCAAAAGAGTTCTTTCCTATAAAATAATATTACTTGGGATTACTATGAAGATTCAGTGAAACCTTAGACACTTATAGAGTGCTTACTCTAGGGCAGCCACCAGTCTAATTAAGTGCTTTGTTATAAGATAATATTTAAATTTTATAACAACTCTATGCAGTCACCTTCATTATCATACTCTTTTTAGAGATGAAGAAATTGAGACTGAGGATTTAAGCAATGGCCAATTTTACATGGATGGCAAATGGCAAAGACTGTACACCCAGTTTGGCTTGAGTCTAGGCTTACACCACTGTTCTCCTCCATATATACGTGACATCTGACTTGGTTCTTGACACCATTTAGTCATGTAAATTGTTATTGTTCTGCTTGGCCTAAGTCTCTAAAGACTTTAACTGTATTCAGAGAACTATTTCACAGTAAGTCGATTGCTCTGGTAACTAACATTAATTTAGTTGAAAGAATAAGAGAAATATTTCAAACTAATATGGGGTCAAATAACAAATTTTCTAATACTCTCTGAATATGAATTTGTCTGAGTACTGTGGTATTTTGTTGACTCCTAATTCCTCATGTTTACAGGAATTATTACCATACCACGGATTCTTGCTAATTTAGAGTTGTTACCATACCATAAATTCTTACTACTTTAGAATAAGTAGTTTGTGGTTTCTGTGTCAGAAGACTTTTTTTTTTAATTTTTTATTTTTGATAAACATGTATTTTTATCCCCAGGGGTACAGGTCTGTGAATCAGCACTCACCAAAGCACATACCCTCCCCAATGTCCATAACCCCACCCCCCTTCTCCCAACCCCCTTTCCCCCAGCAACCCTCAGTTTGTTTTGTAAGATTAAGAGTCACTTATGGTTTGTCTCCCTCCCAATCCCATCTTGTTTCATTGATTCTTCTCAGAAGACTTTTGATGAGGTATGAATTGCAAGCTGTGGAAATGACTTATTCAAGGGAGTTTAGTTTGTGAATGACTGTGCAGAGAGTACATGGAATGAAATTTGAAAGGGAGAAAGATAAATGCTCTCTATTGTTAAACTAGTACCTGTTTCCCAAAGACAGAGGTTGGGCAGTGTCAAATATCAGATGCTCACACTTTCATTCCATTACCAAAGTAACAATAAAGAAGAGACTCTGTTGGCAGCAAAGGTCCCATAGGTCACTCATAACTGAATAGAGAGAATATTAAGAAGCAGCAAGGCTGAGACAAGAATGAGGAAACTGGATTAAGACATAACCGGTGAAAGGTGACAAATGGAAAAGACATGTTTTTGAATTGTACTCTATATTTTATGGCCTAAATTATATGCTACCTTATTATTTACTGATGAAGGGATTTGCACTGTTGGGGAGAGTTATCTCTCACAAATGTCTAAGTATCTTCTAAAAAAGACCTAGAGTAGAACAAATAGAGAAATGCTACTTTGCTGTCTTTTACTGCAAGCTCATTCGTTAGAATTTGCAAGTGAATTTGTATTTTGGGCCTTTAGCACAGTATGTGCCATAGAAATTATGCTAAAGATTTCTGAATTTGTCAATTAATGGAGACATATTTAATATTATTTTCCTGATGCTTAACTTCATAGCTTTATATCAGCATAGAGTATTTATTATTCTGAAACTGTGCAAAAGTTTGAGGGATAATGCTCGGTACTTAAGGCAAGATCTATATATACCTGGGCTCTAAAAGAAGGAATTATTGAAAGAAAAAAGCAAAATCATATTTAAATTATGGTAAATTATGATAACAATAGCAAAGAAATTTTTATGATATGGATTTATCTAAAAGGGCATATCTCAAATATTCAAGTTCCCAGAAAAAGTAAGCACAAATTCCATGTATTTAAGCAAATCACACACACACACATAAATGCATACATACATAAACGTAAAGAAAACTTTATACATTTTCTTTATCTTCTAAGAACTGTATGATTATTCTTTCTTTTTTCCAGGTGGCATTTTCGAATATGTGGAATCTGGCCCAATGGGAGCTGAAGAGCTTGCATTCAGATTTGCTGTGAATACAATCAATAGAAATAGAACGTTGTTACCCAATACCACCCTAACTTATGACACCCAAAAGATAAACCTCTATGACAGTTTTGAAGCATCCAAAAAAGGTAATTGACAAATATTTAACATTATATTTTCTGGAATTCAAATTTCCAGGTATTCTTGAGAGATTTCTTAATTCCAAATGTAATTAATAAGTTATTAGGAATATTTTCATGCAAATATTTCTTTTTAAAATGCATGTAAATTTTATCAGGGACAGTAAGATGATATGGTTATCTATTATAAAAAAAAAAGCTTTTAACATGAAATACGATTAGGTCTATGATTGTTGTGAAATTGGTTTTTTTCCCCAATAATCCTGTTTTCTTAGTAAACTATTCCTATTTTTAAGAACCCACTAAATAAAATGATACATCAGTGGATTTTACCAAGTTTTGGAATCCATTTTTACATTTTTATTTCCATTACCTGTCACTTCTACTACATTATTACTATTGTCTCAATTTACTGACTCCCTTGAAAGTTCTGTAGTTCCAAGTGACTTTATAATGTCAGTCCAATCTTAAAACTTCACTGGAAAATTTTCAAAAAGCTTTCATTTATGCCTGTTTTTAAACTAGTGGATGTATCTTCTTATGACTGAAAATAAATGGAAAATGTGAAAATTGAATTATAAGAAGATATAATTAGAATATTTATAAATTTTATTTTATTATGTTTTTAAACTGTGTTTTTAATGGTAAGAATAGAAAAATAACTTTGTAGATATGACTTTAACATTTATAAAGTAAGGAAGGTAATAGAGAACTATTATCAACGCATTATTTTAACCAAACAACAATCTTGGTAGTATGTGCGTTTTGAGAGAGGTTTCCATAGTCTTACTGTCTAAGTGGGTGATCTTTTCTTTGCATAGTTAGCATTCTTTTGCACAGTTAGCATTAACAGGAATTAAATTTCATAATATAGATTTTTCTCAAAGGAGTGGACTTAGAAAGCATTTGCTCTAAATTTATATTTTTAAAACAACATTTATTTTTCTGTAATTCTAATAATGTTTTATTAGCTATCTTACCTTGATGGAAATGTACATAATTATTTATAATTCTAACCTGGTCTAGATTTCTTCTAATTTCATTAATATTAATGGCAACTGATAAGGTACAATATTCTGTGAGATGAAAGTACCCTTTTTATCCCCCAGCTAACTAGTGTTTATCAAAGCCTATATTCTGCCTGCCCTTTGAATTCATATCTTTATGAATACAAATAAGTTTCCACATTTCAGAACCATGTCAGGGTGATGAAAGGTTTTAAAGGCTGGAAAAAAAGGGTAAAGGTTATTGTGAAATACTACATTTGTCATCATAATTGCAAAATAAGTCATTAACTGTAAGACAAGCGCATTTGATTAGTGACATAGTTCATGATTATTTCCATTAGGAAGAAGAAGCTCTGTCTCAAATGAAATAATTTAGACCAAAGAATATGGAATATGGGTGAAGCATAAAAAAATATTAAGAGGTTTCTTAATGAGAAATTCAAAGGAGTAATGTAAAAATAACAGACTAGCATGTTCTTTTAAAACATTTTTTAAAGATTTTATTTATTTATTTATTTGAGAGAGGGAGCATGCACAAACACTAGATGGGGTAGGGTGGCCAGAAGAGGGAGGGGGAGAAACAGACTCCTTGCTGAGCAGAGGGCCTAACTTGGGAATTGATCCCAGAACCCTGGGATCAGGAACTGAGCTGAAGGCAGATACTCAACTAACTGCAACACCCAAGTGCCCAGAGACTAGCATGTTCTAGCAACAAACAGGTTACTGTCTCAGGAATTATGAGGTGTTAAACTCATTTGGTTTACAAAATATTAAAAGGGGTTTACAAATTCTGTCACCCACTAAAATCCAGTGAAGTTTATATTCATTCATACCCCTTCTTTCTTAAATTCTAGAATACCCTCTGTTGACATTATTTGTAAAATTATTTGAACAGTGAGCTACAGATGTCTGGAAGAATTTCCCTTCTAACAAACATAATGTTTGGAGTTCAACAAAATATGGAAATTATCTAAATGTAGATGTTATTTATAAGGAAAACAAAATCTTTCTTCAGGATAAACCTTCAGGCTTACGATAATAATGTGGTAATGTTGGCAAGCTGGTATCTCTCCCCATTATTGACCAACTTCTATCTCCTCTTCAGCCTGCGATCAGCTGTCTCTTGGGGTAGCTGCCATCTTCGGGCCTTCACACAGCTCTTCAGCAAATGCTGTGCAGTCTATCTGCAATGCTCTGGGGGTTCCCCACATACAGACCCGCTGGAAGCACCAGGTGTCGGACAACAAAGATTCCTTCTATGTCAGTCTTTACCCAGACTTCTCTTCACTCAGCCGTGCCATTTTGGATTTGGTGCAATTCTTCAAGTGGAAAACTGTCACGGTCGTGTATGATGACAGCACTGGTAAGAAAAATCAGTAGCCTTCAGGGCTATGCTTTAAGTATGCACAACGTTCTGAAACTTATTCAAGATTCTTACTATGTTCTTCTTTGGTTTTTTAATTAAGGTGAGGAATGGAAAGACATTTGGAATCAAACATCAACACTAATTTCACACATCCAAAGAACAGCTACATCCCATCCTTTCTCTCTATATTTGTGAGATAAGCACTTTCCTTCCCTGTGAAGGATCAGTTAGCATGAACTATAATATTGGATGAAGGATAGAGAGAGTATAAAATATAATATTGAAATTTTATTCAAAGAATTCTTCTGCTAGGTTTAGGATAGTTTCCCACAATAAAGTCTTACAATTGACTGTTAGTGAAACTTATCAAGAAATTCAGGATTTTGACTTAACATTTTCTTTGACCATTTATGTGCCAAAAATGTGTATGATAAATAATAACTTTTATATCTGTATAGCATGTTTGAAGTTGAAGAAAAGTTTTTTTTTTTTTTTCAAATTTGAAACAATGTAATACCCATTGAAATACTCAAGAGTTTTTAGAACTATGTGTAGACATAGTTTAGGAATTTGGAAAATAGAGTTTTCTAGGTGATATTTATTACAGTGTCTTTGATGAGTATTTAATGAGTGTTTGCTGGCTAGAGGTTGTTTGTGCTTTCTTGTTCTAATGTATATTATTATTTTTATATATGAATTGTTGTTTTGAAGTAGTAATTGAAAACAAGTCTCATAGATAAATATATGAAAGTAAAAAATGGAAAATAAATGTATTTTCTTTTCTTTGGCAACTATACTGGTAGAAGTTCATACTATATTGATTATTTTATAGTGACACGAATTTTGTATTAAGATGTTTATCAATAGTCCAAATAGTGCTCTAAAATAGGATGTGATTATAGTATTTTATTCTAAGACATTTCACTATACCTTCATGTTTACATAAAAATTGAAATTCATTTGAATTCTCCCAAAGTAATCTAGTAGCACACTTTGTTCATGCGTGCAAGATTTAGAACTATGTGCAGGACTAAGACCCTTTGCCCATAAAATTGACCAACTAGACAGATAGGAATTCTCTCAGGAAGACAACGGAAGAGAGACTTACAGGGTTGAGAAAACAATGACTATAACTTGAAAATCATTTTCATTAGGGTAAGAAAGACTGAGTCTCAATACCCATTAAGAGAGTAATTTTACTTTTCTGATTTTAAAAAGTGAAATTTTCATGAATAATTTTAACTTAGAAATATAAATAAAAGCCCTTCAAAAAATATCTTAGTAAGTACATTTGATGTCTTTTAACTGAATTAGACTTACTAAGTTTGTTGTATGATGTTTTACTCCCAAATCATTACTTTTCTTTTGTTGATAAATTTCTTTATGTCAAGTTATAAATGGTAGATTCCATGTGAATGGTTTTTCTGGGGTGTTATAATGTAATGGTTCAGGAAAACCTCAGTTACAAATTGGTCCATAACTCTTTATGAATGGTCATATACGAAACTATATAAATATGAATACATACACATTGTGAATCTGTGAGTTATTTACTTCTCTGTTCCCTCTGATTTAATTCAAGTGATTGCTATCCAAACATCACATATCTTCATATATATATGTATACACACACGGTATATACACACATATGTGAGTGCATACGTTGTACATGTGATATTTATATTTATTTCTTATTATTTTAAAACTCCTCATGGTAGAAAGGATATTGGCAAATGTTCAAAATGTTTATGGATAATACATCTTCTTCATTATTCTGTGTGTGTGTGTGTGTGTGTGTGTGTGTGTATTATGACATTTTTATTTCACATATGTAGCTCTTGAGTGATTGACTAAAATGATAATGGGATTTGTGACCAAGATCAAATCACAGTTCGATAAAGCAAAGCTTCATATGTAATTGATCTTTTTCTTTAAATAATATTCTAAACATTCATATCATAGAAGCAAATTTAAATAGAGAAATAAATGTAATTAGTTAATTCAATGTATACACTTTTAATGGAAACTTGACCTCGGATTAAATTTATTAAAATAGTTTGAAACTATTTAAAAGAAAATTTGCTGCACTCTTCACTTTGATAGTGACATAAATACTTGGCGATTCTAAAACCTGATTACTCAAATATTAATACTAAGACTCACTACAAAATTATCCGTAGGGTAGGTGCACCTTAAAAGTACTCTGAGGAGAATAAAAGCTTATAATTGCTCTATTTCATGCAACATTTAATTTAAAATACCTTGGTAAAGAATCTACTATTTGCCCGGGACCAATGCAGGTGTGTTTATTCCAACAGAGCAAAGTTCTGGCCCTGGCTGAGCTTCTAGTTCCTATTTAGTGATATGTCATTGTCCATGTTTTTACTACATTTGTAGTGAGCTAGTGGCATCTGCAACTGGCCACTGGTAGTACCTTTAAATATATTTATTTTTATTTATTTATTTGAGAGAAAACAAGTAAGCAAGAGAGAGCACAAACTAGGGGAGGGGCAGAGGGAGACGGAGGAGTAGCCCCTTACCCCACACCCCTGCTAAGCAGGGAGCCCAATGTAGGGACTCTATCCCAGGACCCTGGGACCCAGACCTGAGCTGAAGGCAGATCCTTAATTGACTGAGACACCCAGGGGCCATGGTCCCTTTTAATTTAACACACTTTTGAGAATGTGGCTGTCCTTGATATTTTGATAAGATAGAACTGACCCTAAGATTCCCTTTGAAATGTATTCATAAATATTTGGAAGTAGACTTTTTTCTCCTTTTCAGCTATTTTTAAAAGTCTCAAGGTGGAATTTTAATGAGAGAATTCAACAGAGAGGATTTGTAAACTTCCCAAGTGAACAAGATGCCTATTTGATCGTGTGGGAGGAAATCTGATTATAGCAAGGATTATAAACTGAAATGGGGAAAAATCCACCTCATATTTAGCAAGATAAATATTATTGACTCCATTATGGACTCCTATATCTGCTGTTTACTGCAGGACACACTGTGCCATTTTATTTACATTTCTTTTTTCCCTCTCCAGATTTATTTATTATGTATGCTATCCCTCCCATTTATATTCATTTCTGTTTTGTTGTGTTGTCCAGTTTGATACATGATAATTATACTTTCCTCCAGTCTTTGTTCCCACCCCCAAAACAGATGGGATGATAGATGAAATATAGTGCTGGAGTAGGAGAAATTCTTAGAATGATGTTAACAGGAGCTGTTTATTTTTTATGATAATTAGCATTTGTTGTTGTCGTGGATGAATGCTTTTAAACACCCTGAAAGTCTGTTATAGCTCTGAATGATGTCCAAAAATGATGGAAAAGAATTGGCTTCAGAAACAAAGCTGTGTTTCTGTCAGTCATTTTGGAACATATGATTCACTTTAAATATAAACTAAAAATAAGTTGGATAGCTGTCAGCTCGTAAGCAATTCCAGGATAAGTTCTGAATATTTGCTTTAAAATCCCTGTGTTTCATCTTTGTTTATAGACCAGCAGTCCATTAACAAAGAACTCTGGACTGGTAAACAGAAGCCTGGAATTCTATTCCCAATTTTGCTACTAAACACTGGTACAACTTTGGAAATGAGGAGATGAGAATGAAAATAACTACAGAAAAGAGCTATAAGGCACTAGGCATTGTGATAGTTGCTATTATATAAACTATTTCACTTCATCATCAAAACAGTTCTGTGAGTCCCAAAGGAAACAGGTTATTATCACACCATTCCTGCTTCCTTCCGTGACTGGCTTTTCTGCCCACCAACAGCCGAAGACAGAAACGTGAACATCTCCCTTCATTTTTTCCCTTTTTCAGGCCCCTCAATCAGGCTGTAACAGTTGTCAATGCTACACCTGTATGATCTCTCAAATCTTTTTTTCCCATCCTCTCTGGTACTTCTCGGGTCAAGATCACCATTATCTCTCACCTGGATTATTATTAACAGCTTCCTAACTGACCCCCTACTTCAAGTCTATATCCACTAAAATCCAGTCTCCACTCTGCAGTTAGAGTTTTTTTTTTTTTTTTTAAATGCAATTGTGATCCATTCTCCTTATTAATGGCTTCTCGTTGCTGTAAGGATAAAGTCAAAACTTTTTAAAGAGACTTCTAAGACCTGACACGATCCAGTTCCTGGAGCTTTCCAGTGACCTTTGAGTCTGGATTCCTCACTTACGTCTTTTCAGATGAGCCGTTAAACTTCTTTCAAGTTGCCCAATATCCTATTTCTGTTCACCTAGAAATTTCTCATTCTGGCCTCCACTCCTCCCATCCACTAAATTCATACACATGTGCTCATGTGCATTTACACATACATGCTCACACATACCATCTGGCTTAGCTGTCACAAAGAAAGTTTACCCCAGCGCATCCCAGCACCTGGTACTACCCCCGACCCTCGCCCATGAGAACATTCATCACATTATAAATGAGTTTTCTTGGCTATATTTTACGCTGGATCAAATACACACCTGAGCAGAATGAACCCTAAGGCTATGAACTCTTCTGTCATCAGCACCTGGCTATGACAGGTGACTGTCATGACTCATGGATCTACCTTAAAAATTTCCCCTTCTGCCATATCTGCACGTCTACAGCAATACCTATCATGTTTGCACGATATGACCCTGCTTCCCAAACCACCACTGAGCGTGTCAGTGAGATGGGCATATACACATTCAGTTTTCTTCCTATAAACTTGAAAAAGAACACAGACACAGGGACATCTGGTAGACTGGTCTATCATTGTTACTATGGTCTTTGATGTCAAAACATTCTGTATTGAAATCCGGGCTCTGTTGTATACTTTTCAGCAAGTTACTTGATTTTAAAAGTCTGAGTTGATGCATTTGTAAAGTAAAGATAATAAATACTTTAGAGGACTATTGTCCTGCCTCATAGAGCCCACATAGTAGTAGCTTAAAACTCACAATAATGCAAATTTCATGTCTTTGTGCTATTTATGCCTTACTGTACTCTAGGAAAAAGGAATTATTAATCCTACTTTTTTTTTTTAACATGAGAAAATTTAGATGCAGAGAATTGGGATAATTTGCCCAAGGTTACACAGCAAGTAAATTGTAGATCTGGGTTTTGACCCTAGGCAGTCAACTTCAGAACATACTCTGTTTAATTAAATACTGTTATATAATGTTAGTTGGTCTGGTTTGGTTCATTTTGTTGTCATTATTTTAAGCAAAGGAATGACACAGAACTATTTTTGGTAAAGGCTCTCTGCCCTTAGTGTGGAGAACATATCAGGGCTATTGGGGTATGGTAGGGAACAAGGCAAGACCAGAATCAAGAGGATTTCTAAATTAATCAGGTTGAAAAAAAGATGACAATCTCACTTAAAAAGTTTTTGGTGGAATGCTGTTGAGGTAGAGATTCTAGGAAATTATCGAAGATAAGGATTGTAGGGTTTAGTAAGTAAATAAAAAGAGGAGAGAGTGATGGAGACAGAGAAAAATGATCTTTATGTTTCTGGTCTGGGCTATTAATCATTGGCATATTTACCCAAGAGCGGAAAACAAGAAAAAGAGATTTTGGAGAGGGGAGAGTATATTTGGTTCTTAACACATTAGCTTGAAGTGACTATAAAATATTCCCTTGGAGTCATCCAGTGTTGTTGAAGTTTTCATGAATGCATTTTGGGAAACAGAAATTTTCAAATGGGCATATAAGAGTGCCTTGGTGGCTCAGTTGGTTAAGCATTCAACTCTTGATTTCAGCTAGGTCATGATCTGGGGGTCTTGAGATCAAGCCTGGCATCTGACTCTGTGCTTAGCAGGGAGTAAATGCTTGAGATTCTCTGTCTCTGCCCCTCCCTGCCCCATCTAAAATAAATAAATAAATCTTCTAAAAAATGGGCATAGAGGTGCTTGGGTGGCTCAGTTTGTTAAGTGTCTGCCTTTGGCTCAGGTCGTGATCCCAGAGTCCTGGGATGGAGCCCTGCATCAGGCTCCTTACTAGGCGGGGAGTCTGCTTCTCCCTCTGCCTGCTGATCCCCTGCTTGTGTTCTCTCTTTGTCCCTCAGTCAAGTAAATAAATAAAATCTTTAAAAAATTATATGAATAAATAAAAAATTTTAAAAATGAGCAGATGCTACTTTCATTGTCATTTGTTCTGCCCTTGATTTGTAATTCTTTGTGGTGTGAGGAAGTAAAAAAATTTGCCAAAAAACAAAGTCATGGTACAAGAAAATTCAGTTATTTTAGTGAGTAGGCAGTCATGGAAATCAATATAGACTTTTATTTAAAGTGTCTTAATTTTTAAAAGATTTTTTATTTACTTGAGAATGAGAGAGAGAGAATGTGCACACATGAGCAGGGGAGAAGGGGAGAGAGAGAGAAAGAGAAGCAGGGGAGAGGGAGAGAGAGAAGCAGGCTCTCTCCTGAGCAGGAAGCCTGACGTGGGATTTGATCCAAGGACCCTGGGATCATGACCCGAGCCAAAGGCAGATGCTTAACTGATTGAACCGTGCAGATGCCCTGAAATCTGTCACTTTTTTTTAAGGGATTATAATATTTAACAGGCTGATCTTTGAGTAATTTCTATGATATGAATATAGAAAAGTAGGTCTATATACTAAAGAAACGCAGAAATGCTTTCTTCAGGGACTTTATTAACTTGGATGAAGTGTATGTATAAATTACGTTCCACACACATCTGTCTGTGCTTTTGGAGTTAGTTTAATAAATGCAAAATTAAGCAATAATAATTTTTTTAAAATCTTGAACCTGTGTTTAAATAGGATAAAATAAAATAATTTAAGAAGATAAGTTAATATGAAAATATATATTCCTGGAAGACACTCGTTTTCAATACTATGGCAATTTTTGTATTATAAAATTTATAACCAAATAATTTCAATTTTATTTCAGGAAGTAGGGTAATTTGGATCTAAGATGATTATATGTTGTAAAATCTAAGTACAAAGCTCCAAGTTCTTTAATTCCAAGAGCACATACAATAAGAAATTATGAGTTAAACCCAATTATTTGGATATAATTGATTACATAGCTTGATATATTAGTGTTTCTACAATGTTGGTTTTGCTTGAACATAGTTTCTTTATTCCTATTTAAGCTAGCATAAAATTATTTGGAATATTTCTTGGGCTCTGATTACATGACAGTGAATATTTTTAAACATATTCAAAGAGCTAATTTTTCTTCAATTTTAAAATCTTTAAAATTTATGCCAACCCCAAAACCTGAAAATAAAATTTCTAATCCACAACAATCACACAAGTCATATTCCTGCATATCTGTGGGTCTAACAAACTAGAAGGGGCAGGTCTTATACCAGAGCCAGTGATCAGCAGAATTTGTTTTCATTGGAAGAGAAGAAAATAATAAAGTGGGAGCAATTCCCTGGTGACAGTCAGACACTGCCAGTTTTCCTAAATTTAAATCTGGAACATGATAAATTTGGCCAGAGCCTCTTGGTCGTTACTTTTCCTCCAGCCTTTTCTTGCTGTTTGTCTCCTTCTCTACGAAGGATAGGGAGAAGGGGAGGGCTTGTATTCCCTCTCCGATGCCCTTGACAATTCTGACTACTCCGTCTTCAAGGGAAAAGAAAAACTCTCCTCCTTTGGTCTCTGTGCTGTCACTCTCTCCTTGTGACCTCCTTCCTTTCAGCCATTTATTTCATTTTTATATTCATAAAATGGTAATGAAAACTGATATTTAAAACTGCTCCTTAAAAACTGATATTCACATATTTTTAGACTTGTTCTCTGCTTATTTCATTTCCCCAAAAGATTTTCCTCTGCCCCATATCTTCCTTTGCCTCTAATTATATGGATAACTGATCTACAACTTCACTTGTTTCTACCATGTTCCATACTCATAGATCTAGCCCCAACTGATCATTTTTATTTGGATGTCTCAGAAGCACATCGAACCCAGACTCATTGTCTTTATTCTGAACTTTCTTTTTCTCCTGGGTTCTCCTTATTTCTTAGGTTTCCTAGCCATATCCACAGTGATCAGACTAGATTCTTGTCTTTCTGTCATCCCTCATTTTCAATAGATCACTTAAACATTTTCATTTTTTTAAAAGATTTTATTTATTTATTTGGCAGATAGAGATCACAAGCAGGCAGAAGAGAAGCAGGCAGAGAGAGAGGAGGAAGCAGGCCCCCCACCGTGCAGAGAGCCCGACGCGGGGCTCCATCCCAGGATCCCAGGACCATGACCCGAGCTGAAGGCAGAGGTCCCAACCCACTGAGCCACCCAGGCACCCCTAAACATTCTCATTTTTATCTTGCAATTCTCAAATGTGGCTCTATTCTCTATTCCCACCCCTGTCTTAGTTAACACACCTGCATACAGCCTTGACCAGGTTCCACCTGGTACCCTATTTAAGTTCATCTGTCTGATGCAGACAAAATGGTCTTTTTTTGCAATGACAATCTGGTGATGTCATTCCCAGTCTTAACACTGTCTGGTGACTCCTCGGTTCTTGGAAGAATGAGTTCTAATTTCTCAGCATGACACATGCAGCCTGTGTCACTGTCATTCTCATGCCTCTTTGATTTTGCTTTCCTGGTATTTCTTCTCTCAATACTTACGCCACAGCCTTCCTTGAGTAATTTAATTCCCCCTTACCAATCATGTTCTGCTCTTTCAAGTCTCTTTGCTGTGCACAAACTGTTCTCTTTACCTGATATGCCCTTCCCATTTGGTGATTTATTTGCACCTTCAGGATGCACCTTAAAACATTCTTACAAAGTATAAATGTGAAGTAAACTTCCCTGACTCTTACCCATGTGAGCTGATAATTCTGTTCATTGTATGATGCAAGACTTTGGTTGATAAAATAATTCATCATTAATTCTGTAGTAAATCTTATTTTCAGCATATTCATGTCACCCAGTTAGCAGGAATGATGCTTTCCTTGGCATGAGAATGTTAACTATTTTATAATTAATTCATCTATTTATTTTTCTCTTTTTGTTTTATTTTAAGTTTATTCCTTTATTTAGCTTACAAAAACTAATCAAATATTTATTATGTGTTGTCATTGTTCTAGATACTGGAAATACAAGAGTGAACAAAATAGATAAAAATTCTTTGACTTGTGGAGTTTGTATTCTGGTAAAGGGTGATAAACAATAACAAAATAAATATGTATATTACATTGTATCAAATGTGGTAGGTGTTATGGAGAGAAATAAAACAAGGAAATATATAGGGAGTGCAAGGGAGTGAATACTACAATATTAAGTTGTGTTGTCAGAAGAGAACTTACTCAGAAGGTGACACTTGAGTTAAGACTTTAATGAGCTGAGGAAATATGCCATAGGAATATCTGAAGCTAAGAGTGTTCTAGACGAAAAGCAAGGAGAAAAAAACATCAGGGGAGAAAGAAATAAAGAATTTCAAGTCCAGGAAGATTTTCATTATCGTTCGTTTTTTATTGTTGTTGTTTAGTTTTTTTGTTTGTTTTTGTTTTGTTTTGTTTTGTTTTTAGTTTAAAGAAGGATTTTTGGGAACCTGAAGATTTTTTTACATATTTAGCACTTGTTTTATATGTGTATATGTGTTTATATTTGTATATGTGCATATGTAGTTTTATATGTATATGTTCCCTTATTGACTATTCTAGGATGCCTTAGAAATTAATAGCAAAATAACAACAATGTTATTTCTTTAAAAATACTTCACTGTAAAGACTTCAACATACGTGCTCATTTTCTTTTAAAGATTTTATTTATTTATTTGACACGCAGAGATCACAAGTAAGCAGAGAGGCAGGCAGAGAGAGAGAGGGAAGCAGGCTCCCTACTGAGCAGAGAGCCCAATGTGGGGCTCGATCCCAGGACCCTGGGATCATTACCCGAGCCTAAGACAGAGGCTTTAACCCACTGAGCCACTCAGGTGCCCAGGTTGTGAAACATTTTTAATATTTACCTACTGTGGCCCAGAAGCAAGGTGGTAGAATGGGAAAGCATGGACTTTTAGATTCAGCCAGACATGATAATAATGAAATGTGTGATGTTGGCCAAGTTACATAACTTCCTTACTTCTATGTTCTTTATGGTTTTTCTATGCCTCTTGCAAGGATTAAATAACATCACAGGAATAATATATATATATATATATATATATCATATATATATATATATATATATATATATATATATACATATATCAATCACAATTTCTGGAGCTGTTACTATTTTGCTTATTTATTTGTTTGTTTGTTTTCCGGAACCTGAACTATCTCTTTGGAGGGAAGTAAAGGGAGAAAGTAGTTAAAAGGAACATCTGGATAGAGGGTGGTTCTGATGATTATTCAGAATGTGTAGTCCCTTTAGTTCCTATAATTTTAAAAGTATAATTACTATTATCTCAAACAGTAAGGATGAAGACTCATAGGTTGATAGACAACCCTTACAGCTTTGAGCTCAAGTCTTAGTTTATCATGGGAATTTCTGCATTGAGAGCATTGAATAGCAATGGACCACAGTATCTTGACTTGTAACTTAAAACAAACAAACAAACAAACAAACCAAAACCTAAAAAATCACTTTAAAGGAAATGTTCATATCTACCTACAGGGAAATCATGATAACTCAGGGAAACTATCTCTATGCAGGTACGAAGTAATAATGCATGCAATTTGTGGTTTCTGATGATCTAACAGACTACCATAGTGGATCTTTAAGAATCTGGATGAATAGTATCTTTGGTCTAAGACAAATCTGTAATATCTTCTTTATATTTGTATCTCTAGAACCTGGAGGCATTTAGTAGGTGACTAAAAAAAATGCTCATGTGACCAATAAACAGAGATACTGCTACCCAATCCTAATTGTACTGAGCCTATGTTTATCAATTTCTAAGCTACAGATAGACCTCTAAATCATACTTATCTAAAGCTATAGTGTATCTTTATCTTGAATCTGCAACGTAGTTAACAAAAAACAATGCCTACTGATCCCATCTGGGGAGAAGGGGGACAGGGACGGGGTGGTTGGGTTATGGACACTGGGGAGGGTGTGTGATATGGTGAGCGCTGTGAAGTGTGTAAGCCTGACGATTCACAGACCTGTGCCCCTGGGGCAAGTAATACATTATATGTTAATAAAAATAATTAATTTTTAAAAATGCCTAGGAACATACTAGGAGAAGCCAGTGGGTCTTCATCAGGGCTGATATTGTCTCCAGGGGACATCTGGCAATGTCTAGAGATATTTTCGTCAGAACTAGGAGTGGGGAATGCTACTGGGATTTGCTCAGTAGAGGTCAGGGATGCTGCTAAACATACTACAATGTACAGGACAGCTCCCCACAGGAAAGAATTATCTGGTCCCAATGTATCGAGGACAAAAAACTTTGACCTAAGCAAAGGATATTTGAGACTGGCACTTAGCACATCACTGTTACATATAATTCTGCTTTCTGCTTCCCATGCCAAATGCTTTATATACTCATCCATACGATGTGTATTCCAGCCATTCAGGTATATTTTCTATTATCTAACTTTAATTTGCCTTCTCTTTTACAATATGGCAGAAGCTATTCATCTCTAGTTTAAAAAAAAAAAAAAAAGCAAATGATCGAGTGAGTTGTATGAGGGACATTATGCATCGTTTCCACAGGGACTGTCTGCTGGTTCTGATATAATCTTCATCTCTGTAAAAGTGGAGATCCTATATGCCATTTACTTATCTCTGTTTATCTCCTATATTTTTTTGTCTGGCTGAAGTTTTGCAATCTCATAAAACAAAACCCTGGCTTAATATGCACTTTTGTAGCCCAGGAGAAAACTTGAGGTCTTCAAAAGCATATATGGTGCAAAAGTTGCGAAGATCATATCATACTATTACTTCTGTTTAATGCTTTCTGCAAGCATTAGCACTTCTCCACCTAGAGTAAACTGTCCACATCAGAGCATAGTTATGCAGAGATGCACACAGATAAACAAAGACCCTGGATCCTATTTTATCTTCAGATGCTAAGTCCTCCTTACCTGTCAATGCATACAGGAGTCTATGTATTTTTGTCATCACCTCTTACTTGAGGTTTGTTGGATTTTCCCTACTTGTGTCTGTTGTGAGAAGGTAGAGAGTTGTAATGAAGACCCTGAGTGCCAGATTCAGCATTTGGGGTTCAGATTCTGATTCTGACACTTAGTAGTATTTTACTTTAGAACGGCTCTTTACAACTTAGATCCAAATTTGTTTATATGGGAACAATGACAGGGTTGGTGTGAAAATTGAAAAATGAGGAATGTGCTAAGTACTTAGATCATAGCTGTCATGCAGCACATTCTCAATAGCCGTTATTGTCACCATAATCAATATTAGTATTTAACCCTCACTCATTATTCATATCTTTCCTTTCTCTCTTCACTGCGTTATGAGTCATGGGATGATTTCTTCTCCAAATGTCTCTGTTTTCTCCTTCCCATATATTGCTGGTTGAAGATTGAAAACTTTAAGGTAATGCTGATAGAGACAGAAATGTAGCAGTTTTAATTACCTGGCAGGAAATTTAGCATAGCCTCACAAGAATCATTTAGCGTAGCCTCACAAGAATCTCACAAGTCATCCTTGAATTTCTGTAGTGATATCTAGTGATATTTATTAGTGATATGTAGTGTTGTAGGAGCAAAATATTTACGGAAATATTGTAATAGAAAGCAATTTGATATGTATTTTGTTTCTATTTTTTTCTGGTATAAAATGCACATATTTAAAGTGCAAAATTTGATGGGGTTTGACATCAGGAAATTATTACTACAATCAAGATAATAAATATTTCCATCACCCACTAAGATTTCCTTATGCCTCTTTGTAATTATGTTTACTTTTTATTTTATCATAAAGCCAAGAGGTAAAAATTAATTAGATTCAGATCCACACAAGTAAATCTTGTACTTTCTCCATTAGATATACAGAATTACAATTTAATTATAGTTATAATTAAATCACCATGAAAATAACAAAAACTGTTTTTTTGAAATCCAAGTGGGACATGTAATTGTATCAGAATACAGGTTCTTGAACCCATAACTATTTAATATTTAATCATTTATTTACTCAACAAATATACGTAAAGCATCTACTATGAACCAGGTATTGTTCCGGAAGGTGAGGACAGAGTGCTAAAGAAGATGAATTCCCTGGAATGGCATACTGGGGAGAGAAGCATTAAACTAGAAGTCTTATGCTGAGAGTAGAAAGTTCCAGACTATTTCTTTCTCAAATATGATGAAAAGAGAAATGGTAGAAAGACAAAATACTCCCCCAAACACTAAATTGTGATAGGTTTTATCACACACACACAAAAAGAGTTCATAAATATTATTTGTATGTAATCAGGCTTCAATAACAAAGCCAGATTTTATGTTGAACCCTAGTGTTAGAGACACAGTAGAGAGCAAAAACACTACTCATCTTCAAATACAGCAACAAATTTTAAAATCTCATATTAACATCAAACTTCTTACAGGGACAATAGGACTAATCAAAAGCAAAGAAGTTCAGGAATTTTTAGATAATAGTGTAATAAAAATTCATCAACTTATAAAATCAGTTCTATAAAGAAAATCTGCAACCTGTTAAATAAGTCCATATTTTTCTAAAAATAACAGCATGATGTTTACTTGTTCAGGGGAGATGGGCAGTTTTTATATTATGATATAATGCTCCAGTTTTGTTGAACAGAAGTGGTTTATATATTAAAGGTAACAAATATTTTAAATTTTTGATAAGCAGACCTTAAAGACAAAACAGACCCTTTAGCATTTATTGTTTAGCTTACCATGGGATACTTATTTACATAATGTCTTACATCAAGCTAAAACATCTAGGCTAAGAAACTTAAAAACCATTGTTGCATTATTTACAATGCATACTTTCATATAACTTAAATTTGCCTGGATTTAGAAAATCTGAACACATCATCCAAAGCAATCTACAGATTTGAGGCGATCCCTGCTAAAATCTGAAGGGCATTTTTTGCAAAATAGAAAAATCCATTCTAATATTCATTCAAAATTTCAAGAGATCACAAATTTAGGTGTGACTCTGTGAACTGCTTTGGTTGATGAAATGTAAGCAATAGTGCTGCTCATTTTTAGGTGGAAAAATTATATTGCCTGGCACTTAATTCTCCAGCTTACCCATTCTCTGCAATAGCAATTGTTCTATGAGTTCAATGCATCTTAAAATGCTGAGTCAAAATTATTTAGAATTATTTAGACTTAGAGTAGACCTTACTTTTAGACATAAAATCTTGTTCTATTAAGTTGCTGGGATTTGGGGAATGATTTTTTCCTATAGCATAACCTCGTATTTCTCAAACTTCAGTGTACTTTGAAATCATCAGCAATATGTGTTAAAACACTGCTTGCTGGCCTTACTCCCAGTTTCTGATTTAGTAGGTGTGGGATGCAGCCTGAGAGATTTTCTTTCTAATAATTTCCCAGGTAATCATGATGTTACCTGTCTAGTGACCACACTTTCAGAATCACTGAACCATCAAATCTTAAAGAATAAGCAAATTATCACATTTTGAAAAATACTTGACAGTAACTCAAATTTGTCAATATAATAGACAAAAGCATACATTTATAAATAAAAATATAAAATTTTTAAACAAACCTAGAATGGTTTTATAGAGATTTAACTTTGATAAGATAAAATTATCAATCACTTATGAAAAATATTTATTCAGTTCTCTGAACATTTCCATACTGAATAGTTTTAATCCTGCTGAATATTCTTGTCCGAAAGCATTTTAAACAGTCTCAAATTAGATTTAATATGGAGGAAGAACACGATACCATAAATAAAGTAGAAATTGTCGAGTATAAATCAATAAGATTTAAAATCATCTAGCATTGATATAATGTTTTATAATCTCTGTTTCAGCAAATTTATAAATAGTGTTACTTTTCTTTTCTTTTTTTTTTTTAAAGATTTTATTTTTATTTATTTGACAGACAGAGATCACAAGTAGGCAGAGAAGCAGGCAGAGAGAGAGGGGGAAGCAGGCTCCCCGCCGAGCAGAGAGCCTGATGCGAGGCTTGATCCCAGAACTCTGGGATCATGACCTGAGCCAAAGGCAGAGGCACCCGCTGAGCCACCCAGGTGCCCCAATAGTGTTACTTTTCAATTTAACTTTAAAGAATTTTGCAAAAAGTATTAATTGCATGACTAATGATTCTGATTTGTCAATTAAGCATTTTAAAAAATTTCCTGTCCCATTTTTACAATGAACTTTTTATCCTTTTATCCAATTGAAATAATTGGGTTGGCATTAAAGAAAATTAAGTCAACCCTTGAAATCTTAACACTATCTTGTTAATTACCCCCATTAATTATACAATGAGGATTGACAAGCAATAATTCCCTTTCCTAAAGTATGGCTGAAGGTCAGAGAGCTATCTTATTGGCATATTGAAAGACCAAAGCAAGGGATGCAAAAATTTTTTTTTAATTTTTTTTTAAATACCAAGGAACTAAATTAATGTGAGGTTTTTGTTTTTTTGTTTAATATTTATTTATTTATTTCAAGGGACAGAGAGACCGCAGCAGGGACAGGCAGTGGGGGAGGGAGAGAGAAAATCAAGCAGACTCTACTATGGCTGAGTGTGCAGCCCTACACAGGGCTCAATCCCACGACCCTGAGATCATGACCTGAACCGAAGCCAAGAGTCAGATGCTCAACCGACGGTGCTACCCAGGTGTCCCCTAAATTAATGTTTTAAGCATAATCTTTAAACATCACTTTTATCTATTCTTAAAGGAAACAGTACTTATTATATATTAAGAAGTAAAATGGCAATAGCAAAAACACAAATAATTCAATTAGAAAACGGGCAGAGGACCTGAACATACAGTTTTCAAAGAAGACATACAGATGGCAATAGGCACATGATAAAATGCTCAATGTCCATAATCATCAGGAAAATGCAAGTCAAAATCACTATTTTATCACCTTATACCTGTTAAAAGGGCCATCACCAAGAAGACCAGAGATAATGAGTATTAGTGAGAATGTTTGGATTACTCATTTGCAGGGTAGATAATTTTTCCCCAAATATACTTTACATACCTCACATTTAAAACAGGATAAACATTTAAACAATGTTGAGTAGGAAACAGAAAACTGTTTTAGAAAGGTTGTGTTAATCCATTCAAGATCTAAATTTTTTAAAAAAATTTCTGATACAGGGTCAATTCATTTTTAATCAAGTATTCAATAAATGATCCATAACATCTTGCAGAAATGGATACATGCTAGACTTATTTCTCTGCTTCTTTACTTGAAGTCTCATTGCAATTTAAAACGAATGCTGTCTTCTTTTAGGGGTCAGTGCTTTAGACCACAGTCATTATAAATAACTCATATTAAAATGAGCACTTGGGGCGCCTGGGTGGCTCAGTGGGTTAAAGCCTCTGCCTTCGGCTCATGTCATGATCCCAGGGTCCTGGGATCAAGCCCTGCATGGGGCTCTCTGCTCAGCAGGAGCCTGCCTCCCCATGCCCCCCTTCCCCTCTCTGCCTACTTGAGATCTCTGCCTGTCAAATAAATAAATAAATAACATCTTAAAAAAAAATTAACCACTAATTTCCTTATAGGCATCCACCAACAGCTGATACAACGGGAAGATGTTTACTAGCTGATGATCAGCCCCGACTTTCAGAGAGCACTCTAGTCCACATATAAGTTTAAGCTACACTTGTGCTTCTACCTGTATTCTCATAAATTATTAGAACTGTGTCTCCCTCCTAAACTACTCTGGACATCCTCCCTATAATGAACTTGGAGACTGAAGCTTTATGGCAAATGGGCAAATGAGTTTACAAAATGTTCAAGGTACAAGCAGGGTCATTGTGCCTCAGGATAGGGTCAAAGAAATCAGACCAGGTATCAGCCAAGAGTCAAGGGAGAAAGCCCTATCTGATTCATGGCTGATACCATGCAGCTGAGGAAGGGAAGAAACATGAGGGGGAAGAGGGTTGCAGGGGGGTCCTCTGTACCAAGTCTGAGCACAGACTACACCTGGGGGCTACAAATGAGAGCAGTCAAGTCCAGGAGGGCCTTTCTGCCATCCCTAGATCTTTCATGGATGTCTCATGCTATTTAAACTGATTCAGTACTCCTTGACAAATTCTTTACAAAAAGCCTTCTTGGGCGATCGAGACAAATTACCTTTTCCTTTGACCAAAGCAACCTGAAAGAAGGTTGGACTCCATTCTTAGAATTAATTGAGATGCTTAAATTTTCTTTAACCTTCCAGTGTAGGCAGAATTGTTTTAGATCTCCCAACTGAAGAGCAAAGGTTTAAAACACTAATAATCCCCAAGAGAGGAAAGATTAGAAACCAATTAGTAAAGATGTCAGTCTAAATGATCAGAAACACATCTTCCTCTCTTTGGCTAGGAGAGGGAAAAGTCTGCAGTCCACTTGGTTCCTGAAGCAATGGCAGGGTGACGGGTGAGAAAAGAGGACAAGAGGGGAGTCTGGAAGCAAAGATAAATTTATCTGCTTCCATTTCAGTTTAACCCTCTGCTGCCCCTGAAAAAAATACTCAGTGGACAAAGAAAAGCTGTAACCAAAACGGTTTCATTTCGTAACTGTCTGTGCCTAGGAACAGCTGATGCAGGGGTGTGGGTGCATGGACAGAAAGTCAGCCCTGGCCCCAGGAGAAAGTGACAGTTAGGAAGCCCAGGGTCTCTTTGAGGAGACTCTAGCCTGCACCTGATGGCACCCACTGCCCCTCTTTGCTCCATTAGAAATAATCACTCCTAAGTGGCCCATCATCAGTGCCAGCGTGATTTTTTTTTCACATTTGCTAAAAGCTTTTCCCTTGGCCCACTTACATTTTTTCTTTTGTTTCTAAGTAACTATTTAATTCCCTTTCCTCTTTATTTTGCAGTTAACTGACTTGAAAAAAAATCTGATTTGAAATAGGGATTACAGACCAGTTTTTTCTTTCCTTCTGTACACTCACCCCCAGCACCTAGTAACAGCCACTGCATATGCATTAACCAAAAGACCCAGTAGTGGGGTATTGTTTTGCAGTTTTGTAGACAAAGAGGAAAGAGACCTCCAGTTGGAACAAACTCTTTTTGTATTTTTTTTTTTTTTTGGCAACAAATAGCTTCCTTTTAAATTCAGAAATGCAATAGCACTGAGGCCCTAAATTGCTCTCATCTAAAATGTTTTACTCCTATCCTCACTTCCCTAGATTATGATCAATTTTCCCCCAGAATGAATTATTCAAATTGAGCCCAATCTTCTGAATCCTTAGAAAAAACAATGTCTTAGCACTTTGGGTCTATTCTACTCACTTATCACTTGGCACATTCTGCCTGGCAACCATTCTTTTCTCCAACATATAATTTATTTCCCCAAATGGACTGCAAGCTTCTTAGGATTAAAGATCATGTAATTTACTCACCCGTTCAACAAATGTTTTTGAACATCTATCAGGTACTAGATGTGCTCTAGTCATTTGAGATGCATCCAAGAAATAAAAACAAAAAGCCCTGCCTCCATGGAGTTTATATTCTAGTGGAAGAAAACAGAGAATAAATAAGCAATGTCATAAATATGTAAAACATAGAGTATGTTGGAGGGTGAAGGTGCAACAGAAAAAAAATAATGAAACAATATAAGAGGAATATGAAGTAGAAAGGGAGAAGACTACAATTTTAAATAGGGTCATCAAAGTAGATGAGAGAGCTCGGCATGTGGAGAAGAGCATTACAAGCAAAGAAAACCTTCTGAGGTAGAACCTCAATAAAGGAGTTGCCACCAACTGACTCTGTTCCCAAAATGGGAACAGGGAATTGGGAATTTAACAGAATGTACAGCTTTGGAGATGTTAAGTTTTGGGCGTATACGAACACTCAAATAGAGATGTGATGGAATAAGCAGTTAGAGATAGTAGTCTGGAGATCCAGTAGAGTCTGGGTTAAAATATTCATTTGAGAGTAGTATTAAAAGCATGAAACTGGGTGAGATCACCATAGGAATAAGTGTAAATAATTAAAAGGAGTTTGGGAGCTGAGACAGCTGTAAAAGAAGGTGAAAAACAAGAGTATGGGGTATCCTGGAAATCGGTGAAGAAATCCCGTCAAGGAAGCAGGGAGCTGTATTGCTGATATGTCAAGTGAAATGAGGCTGGACTTGACCATAGAATTTAGCATCCTGGAGACCACTGGTGATGTTGAGCAGTTTCAGGGGAGTGAGTGGTGAGGCCAAAATCCTGATTAGAGTGAACTTCAGTGAGAATGGGAGGTGAGGAATTAGACTGTGACTATAGGTAACTCTTTCTAGAACTTTCTTAAAAGAAAACAGAGGGATGAAGGTATAGCTGGTGGGGAAATTAATGTCAAGAGAAAATTTATTTAAAATTAAATAATACGAGGCACCTGGGTGGCTCAGTGGGGTTAAAGCCTCTGCCTTCAGCTCAGGTCAAGATTTTTTAAAATCTTTAAAATATTAAATTAAATTAAATAATACTATGCTTGTATTCTGAAGAAAATAATCCAGTAGAGAAGAAAGACTTGATAGTGCAGAATTGAGAGAATTGTGACGAATTCTAATAATATAAAGGAAATGCAATTTTTCATAGCAGGTAGCATAGCAATCTCCTTGAAAGAGAGACCCAGTTTGTGATTGCTCTAATAAGCCCACTTGGTGGCTAGACCTTTGGGGCTTCTCTGCAGCTGGTTCTTAAGACTGAGAGAGGTAAGGTAGAGTTCATGTTTGCCACAAGAATGAGGAAGGGCCTTAGACATCATATGCAGTGAAGAGACAGACATGTTTTGGAAAGAGATTATATGTCACATAACCAAGAAGAGAGACTTAGGTATGTCTTTTGATATAATCTCTCCTGTCTCTGTCACTAACTTTCCAGTAGACTCTCCACTTGTAGGTTTTCTTTTGGAAAATGTCAAAATGTGCTGAAAGTTGCCTGAAGGTTGTAAACAGATTTAAAGAGTGAAAGCAGAACCTGCCCATGGAAGGACACCACACTGAGATGATGTAACTGACTCCCTCTACCAGACCTCTGTCATCCTTCCTTGCCTCAGGAAGCTCTCATTTATTTTATACCAAATCACCCACTCAGAACATTATACCTGCTTCATTCTTCAAAGTTTCATCTGGCAACATATACTCCAGACTACTCATTTACTTACCTACCTGGTTCTGATTTTCTGAGCTGTCATCCTGACCTACCTGGGAGCACAGCCTCTGCATACTTTGCCCTCCTCATCTCTCACCACCTTATTTCCTCCTTGTTCAATGTCAGGCAGACGGAACAATTTGAAGTTCCCCTAGACTCACCATGCTGTTACCAATACCTTTGTGCATTAAATTCCCTCTGCCTAAAATATTTTTCTTCTCCAAGAGTCAAGCGGCCCTCTTTGCCTGTTTAACTCATGGTTCTTTAAATATCATTTAAAACATATTTCTACTAGAAAATTGTCTCTGCCTCTCCATTTCCTGATTGGTAGTACTTACCACAGTGCATTGTTAACTGATGGTGTATTATGCATCTCCCCTGTTAAACTGGGAGTCTCAATGATCCTCAGTTCCTGGGAGTCTGTGCATTTAGGATAAAGTCGGTTACACAGCAGCTGCTTAATAAATGCTTATCATAAATTGAGTATCTAATATTAAAATTTGTATAGAAAGCCTAGCAGTTGAACATAAACCTAGACCTCATGCAAGTTGAGTTTAGAGTTCATCTCCTGTAAATCAAGGTCTTCGTTTTCGTTTTGTCTTTTTAAAAAATAAATAAATAGACCAAGGTCTTTGTATCCAATGGTGACTCTCTGGCATGTACAACTATGCCAAGTTACCACGGGATCCTGATGTTTGTTTGTTTATTTTGTTATGTTTTACATTTTTTGCCAACTTTCTGCTGGAATTAAGGACTGGCTGATTCTGAATCACAACTAATTTGACTAGGGTACTAACCTCAAGCTTTATTTTCTCTGATGTCTACTTCTATATCCCCAGCTAAAAGAGCCTTTCCACAGGTTGGGTAGCTGGTCTAGGATCTCTAGTGCCTGAATGGCTAGGAGAGTGAAATCATGCATCCCTCACCACTACTGGACTCTTCTCACCCTCTTTCTCACTCAACTCTGCGACACATGTAAGGTCAACACCAGCCCACGTTAAAACAAAGTTTATGATTTGGATTTAGGTTTCAGTTTGGAAGGAAGTACTGTCCCACTGCGGTATTACCTCAGCCATGCTACTTCTAATGCACACTTTGCTTCCTTTCCACCCACCTAAGGTGCCATTATGTCTCGTGCATGAGGCCTGGTTATAGATTCACTCAAGCGTCCATACCATGTGACCTACAATGACTCTGCCATCCCTTCTGCCCTCTGAACCATTCTCCATGTACAGCCCACTCCCTTATTTACCCCTTCTCTGAAATCTTTCCCCTTTCTACTCTTCACCTGGCATGTACTACTCTCAGCACTTCCTTGACAATGTCTTGCTTTCTATTGCATCATTAAAATTTTTTAAAGATTCTATTTATTTATTTGACCCGGAGAGAGGGATCACAAGCAAGCAGAGAGGCAGGCAGAGAGAGAGGGAGAAGCAGGCTCCCCGCTGAGCAGGGAGCCTGATGAAGGGCTCGATGCCAGGACCCTGAGACCATGACCTGAGCCGAAAGCAGAGGCTCAACCCACTGAGCCACCCAGGCACCCCTGCATTATTAAATTTTATCCAGATGTTGGAATTGCACATGACACATGTATGGGAATTGAATGTCCTATTGTTACTAACTTTGACCTTTGTGTACTATAAAAAAATACAGCTAAGGATGATAAATCAGTGGTTTTGACTCCTAGTTCTATTAAGAAGTTAACAGTTTTCAGGGTGCCTATGACTTTAAGATATTTAGTTCACACCCATTTTTTCCCCTAAGTCTTTTTTCTTTTTTTTTTTTAATTTTTTATTTTTTATAAACATATATTTTTATCCCCAGGGGTACAGGTCTGTGAATCACCAGGTTTACACACTTCACAGCACTCACCCTAAGTCTTAAGTTCATTGGTTCCCTTCAATTGTCCAAGGAGGTCCAGACGCATTTTCATATAGCAAAACTATTAAGTTTAAGCACATGGACTGCAGAGTCTGTGTTCTGCCCAAAAGTCTGACAGATGGATTTCTGGTGACATAGGAATTTTTTGTATAAACTTATTCTACCCGTCATTTAAGTAGACAAATATTCTTACAGCAAATCATTATCTGTACAAATGTTTGGCAAAAAGAAATAGGACAGCCCAACTGAATTGAGCTCACCTTTTTCTTAACACTTTAACACTTGCTCATAAGCAAAACTTAGAAGTGCCAATGAGAATAAGTCCCAATTCTGCCACTTATTAGATTTAAGCCATTTTCAATTAGCTCAAATTCCTGTGACTCTTTTTCCTATATAAAGAGAAAAAAAATCTGTTAGAAGTTTTGTGAAGAATTAGTAAAACAAATTTTGTGTTTAATAAATGATCTAAATATTATCAAATAGCATTATAAAAAAATCCTCTGGGTTGCAAAAGAATAAAAATAATGAACAGCTTGTTTTTACTTTCTTTTTTATGAAATAATTTAGAATGAATTTCAAGGGAGCGTGGATATACAATTAAGGGACTAATTAATGGAGGTTACTGGTAAGCAACAGGAGCAAGGAACAATGCGTTGTGGAGGGAGCCAGAGGGTTGCCATCTAGACTTTACATTCAGGAGATCCACATGAAATGACAATTAGGAACTATTGCTTAATATCAGCTTGAGTGAGACCATGAAATACATAGTTTATTGCTTGAGAAGGATTTAATAGAGAAGGAATTCCTCCATCTTACTAAGACTGAAAGATTCTTAGTTGACTTAATGGGAAAGTGGGAAGGGCTTGAAAAGCCATAGATATGGAAAATGTTAATCAGAAGCGAAAAAGGAAAATATGCAAGACATATACAAGATATATACATTATATATTTAATCTCTAAAAATATTTTAGAATAGAAATTTAGAAATAAGATTTATGCTTAAACGTAATGACAAAATTTATGTTTTTATAACAAATAGATAACAAATAGAATAATTTTACTTCCCAAATTTATCATGAATGGTTAAACTATAACCTACAGCACAATTCAGGGCACTCTGTAGGTGCCATTGTCACTGTTGGAAGCTGGAGTAAAGTACTCTGGAAACAATTGGAAATTAAGTCACCCTCTGAGAGTTCAAATAGTGAAATCAAAACATAAGGAATGAGAATGAAAAGTTGCAAAACTACCTTAAAAGAATAAAACCTAGATGACACATCCAAAAATTGTTAACGAAAAATGGATTCTTAGCTGATAGACTACCAATAAAACCAAAGTTATTTGATTTAGGATGCTAAGACTGGGTACTGGATTTAGAGAAAGATTCCCAGAGTTTGAATGTGGCTTTGTGACCTTCTAGCCATGGGACTTTGGACATAATAACCAAGATAGCAGTGTCTTCACATCATCTGCAAATTGGGGTTAACAATAGTACTTCTTCACAGAGTTCTTATAGTGACGATTCTTTTTTTTTTTTTTTTAAGATTTTATTTATTTATTTGACGGACAGAGATCACAAATAGGCAGAGAGGCAGGCAGAGAGAGAGGAGGAAGCAGGCTCCCTGCTGAGCAGAGAGCCCAATGTGGGGCTCAATCCCGGGACTCTGGGATCATGACCTGAGCTGAAGGCAGAGACTTAACCCACTGAGGCACCCAGGCGCCCCGATAGTGACAATTCTTTATACAAAATCTGTCTCCAGAGAACTAAACAATAGAGAATGTATGCAGACATGTGGTAGGACATTAGTCAAACAAAGGATGAAGCAGAGTGTAGAGGAAATGCCTCCTGCTATTCTCTCACTTAAGCTGATGGAGGCTAAAACCCAAGACAACCTCTTTTTCCTTAATATCTTTCACTGTCAATGTCCCCTAGTGTAGTATCTACAAATCCATCCTCAGAAATACCATAAGTGACATTTAATACAAAAATATGTTCATCTCACTTGCCTTAACTTCCTTAGTGATGTCTCACTGTGCAGGGGAAGCACGTCTAACTGCCTAAATCCTCTAGCTCCCTCTCCCTCACAGGTGGGGCCCAGGCTGATGCTCAGAGTCGAAGCTACATCTGTGTGTCTCTGGTTACAGTTGAGTAGACCAAGAGTTAACACAGATGAGCCAATTAGATTCCCTATCCAGGAATTTGGAATTGGAACCAAGAGAGATGAGTTGGTTTCTGCCAACTGCTGGACCTATAACAAGTAAATTCAGGAGTGAATTTGAAAGATGGCCATGTCTCCTATTTGAACTGTGAAGCAGAGAAAACCGGTCTCATTAGGAATATAAGAATGATGCCAGCACACAAAAAAGAACAGAAGTGAAAGAGAGTGATATCTTTATAACCTTGTTCCTACTTGTTTCTGGTCTCTAAGGAATGACTGAATTCCCATGCTAGGGTATCATGCAACCACCTGGATGTTTCTAATCGAGTCTCTCTTTCCCCCTAAGCCAGCCTTTATTCTATAAGTACTTGCAACTACAAAGTTCCTTCACTTACAAAGATCCTTAGATTGAAGGAGCCGCCCTTCATAACCAATTCTCGCTTGCTGCTGGTCTAGCTTCCCCTCACACCTCATCACAGCTTACACTTGATTGTCCCGCAGTCCCAGCCAAACAGCTCACAAGATTCTGGAACTTCCATACTCTCCTATTGTTGTGTTTTGTACATGCGCTTTCTTTTTTTCCAGGTGCATCCGTCTTTATCCACCTACCAAATGGTTACCCCTCCTTAGGCATTCTATTCCTACCACTTCCGCAGCATTTTAGAGACACTCACACTATTACATGGAATTCATTGCAGAAAATGATTTGCATGCCTGTCCCCCCACTATGTGATAATCTAATCAATGGCAAACCTCTACTGTTTATGTTTTATATTTTACTTCTGCATTCCCAATATAAAGCCTATGGTATGCGCTGCCACATATTTCTGATATAGTCACATCTTTTTCAACCATTCATATATGCTCAATGAGCATAATTGCTGAAGGCATGAGGGTTAATGGTAATTTTTTCTGGGACAAAAATATGACATAAAATCTGAGCTCCTGAAGGGTTATGTTTTCCCCAGCATTCCCACCAGTATGTAGTAGCTCCGGTCTTCCTTGTTAGTGATGGGCCCACCACATAAAACTTCTTACGCTGTTGTATCAGCGCCAATTTTAAATTGTATTTGAGGTACTAAGTGGCAGGATAAACCCAGTAACAGCAGCATCCGGGGACAGAGCCAAAATAAGAGCTGTGAAGGATTATTTGCAGTAGCTTCATAACTGCACTGACCTGGACACAAGTGAGGATTAAACAACAGCAGGCCGGCTAATTAGCCCCTGTCTGGAGGGTGGCAGTTGGGTTACTGCAAGCTGAGAGGGCGGGTAGAGCGATAGAGAGACAGGTGTGCACCCAAGCAGGACCGTCTCGAGACAAAGAGCCTGCAGTGTGGCCATCAGAACTGAACAATGGGGTGGGCCAGTCCCACTGGGCGTGGGTCCATACTACTGCCCAGACAGCAGGTGATAAATGGGCTGTGATGAAGGACCAAGAATGCTGTGCAGTAGGAGGACGGTACAGAGCTCCTGGTTTGCCTAGATTGTTCCTGAGTAGTGCTTGCTGTCCTGGCCTAATTGCTGTGTACTTAACGTCTCTCTTAGACTCTTAAAAGGGCCCCAGTTTGATGAAAATTAGGGAAGTCACATTAATGGAAAACAACCATTAAATCAAGAAATAACCAAACTCTCGGCACAAATCAAAGTACTGTCTTTGTAGAGTGTTTGTAAAACTTAGTTGTGAAGCATTTCTGGGTGGCATTTATATGTTTGTCTAGAATCTCTTTGAGGGAATCTTTTGAGTCTCTGTGGTTCAGGCAAGCCTCACTTTCATCTCTCACAACCCACTAATGCATCTAACGTCAACACTTCTACTCTCACCAGATAATCCCAATCTGGGCCAGACAGATTGGGCCAGTCCAGTCTGGGCCAGTCCTTCTTAGCATTTTCACCGAATTTGGGACAAAAAAATCCCTGTTATGAGTGAGATTCTATAGGTCATCTGTGCCATCAAGCAGGAAAATATTGAGGGGTAACAAAGATAACCCAGAGGAAGAGAGAACAGTAACAGAGAAAGAATTCTTGTCTCCAACTATGTCTGGGGTTTACTTTCAGTAATAGGAGGCGGTGAGTGTATATTTTTTTTCCATTTTTGATCCGTGCAATGTGAATAAGGTCTGCACATATTACCAGAGAGTTCCAACAAACACAACTGGCCTCTTATTAAACTGTCCTGCTTTTTACTTGCCCTCTCCCATTACACCACGCATAGGCCTATATTCAGCAGCTATATGAAGAAGACAAAGAGAAATTAGATTTTAAGGTGGACCTGGGGCTGGGTCAGCCTACAACAAGCCACTTAACCGTGACTGTGGCACCCCTCGAATGCACAGCCCTTAAGTCCCCTCGGCTGGAAACCAGTCACTAACGTGCTCACCCTCTCATGAATCAGATGGGAGCAGGTGGTAATTACAGTAAGCAAATACAAACACAACATTTATTCTGTTGGCGCCTCCCAAATGGAAGCATTCTAAATAGAAAATTGACCTTAGCTCATATGGAACTTAGACCCCGAGGCTCTAGCAGCCAAAGAGTTTTAGCCTTGGCATGGTCAGAAGCGCTGTTTGCTTTCTAATAATAACATAATTGCTTTTTCTCATAACAGTGAGGGAAGAAATGGGACAACATATTTTGGTATTGACTTCAGGAGTAGTAATCAGCCTGGCAGCCTCTGCCTTCCAGGGCTCACAGACACACCAAGTAACACCTCAATTCGGTCCATTTTCCGAGGCACGCTGTTACCAGGTAGGAACCCGGCTTAAAGCACATGGAGGGAGGTCTGGCATTCTCTACTTTGTCCCCATTATCCCTGTTGCTTCCCCCGTTCTGGACTCAAGAGCTCTGGGAGACCCTACCCAGCAGGACTGCATTGTGCCCTCAGTATTGTTATCGGAATAAGCTTAGATGGATTTGTTATCTGAAAGCACAGTGTCTCCCTCACTTGTCCTCAAGAACCATAAGCCACTGTTATAATGTGTCTCGTGCTGGAGAATTCATTGTGAATTGACTCAATTCCTTTGAATTGAGTTGAGCCTCAGGACTCCATATTTCAGGGGCCACTAAACATAGTTCCGCCTAACTGCTCGTATTGTATCCAAGCCTGTACTAAAATTCTTCTGCATCCTCCTGCCCTCTCCATCCCCCGCTTACTATCTTAAAAGCTCCCAATCACTGCATTCACTGGACTTATGAAATAAGCCTAACGGGCTATGAATTGCTACGAGATATACGTGGACATAAAAATGTGTGAGGGCAGTGCTAGTTAGGAGGCTTTTACAGTAATCCATTTGTGAGATCATAAAGCTCAATCCAGTGTGTTAGAAGCAGTAAGAGTTGGTAGAAAAGATTTTCTAATAGTCTGGGTGTCAGGTATTCTAGCAAGAGCAGATCAAAAGTGATACCAAGGTTTTTGGCCTGAGTAACTGGAATTATAAGGGTTGCCATTATACTATGTGGGGAAAACTGAGTGGGCAGCAATTTTGGAGGCTGGGGACATGAAGAGCCAACTTTGGAATGTGATCCATCGAAGTAGAGATGTTTGCATTTTTCAGGAGTCCCCAAAAGCACCCTCATTTCTGACAATGATTGCAATTCGAATGTCCCCAATATCACCCTCAAGTTTGATAATTCACTAGAATAGCTCACAGATTGACTGAAAGATATCATATTCTCTGTTATAATTTATAACAGAAGGATATAGATTGAGATCAGTCAAGAGAAGAAGCACATGACCAGAATCTAGGAGAGGTCCACACTCAGAGGTTCCAGTTGTCTTCTCCCAACAACTCAAATTGTGGGTAGAGCTAACTTTCCTGGACAATAGTGAGCAATGCTATGCATGGAGTAATGCCAACTAGGAAAGCTCATGTGAGCACTGGGGTGTCCAGAGTTTTTATCGGGGGTTGATCATACAAACATGGCAGACCATGCACTTGGCTGACCTGTAGTTTCTAGCTCCTCCAGAGGCTGACCTGATACTTCATGACCCAAAGCCCCTACCATAAATCATATTGTCAGACTATCCTGTGTGGACCAAGGCTCCCAGATAAACAAAGACACCCTGATCAGATAAGATATTCCAAGGGCTTAGAGATTAGCTCCCAGGAGCCAATAGCAAAGGCCAGACCTCTCTTTGACAGGGTTAATATTTTACTACACAGTTGTCAAATGGGAAAATGAATTTTAGACTCTAGAGTTCAGGGAAATTTCTGGCAAGAGATATAAATTTGGGAGTTATCGGCATATAGATGAAGTATTAATTAGGTTTCTAGCAGGAAGCAGGATTTACTTAGATGTTTGAAATGGAGAGATTTTGATAGAGACCAACCATAAGATTGCAGGCAGAGTTTGGGGAGAAAAGACACACACACACACACACACACACACACACACCAGTGAGTTTTGAGTTCCAGGGGAGGAGTAATTTCCAGAAACCAAAGGAGGGTGAATCTATGCCAGGCACAGTACTGACTCATATGCATTAGCTCATTTGATTTTTTTTTTCTGTATGGTAATAATTATTAAGATCATATTTTTAAAGGTGAGAAAACTAAAATTTGGAGAATTTAAATATTGTCTGTAGTCATTCAGTAGAAAGTTAATGAGGAGGGATTGATGCAGACTACCATGCCGCCACAAAATGGTTCAGAAATCTGGCATCGTGATGCAACATGTAAGAATGAAATGAAAAGGTTGAGATGTGTTTGAAAGGTCTCAGCCTTTCTCCATGACTGGCCTGATAAAGGTTATTCAGGTACTGCTAGTTTATGCCTTCCCAGGAGGCTTCTGCTTTGCTAGACCAGTACTGGGAACATGTGTGCTATGGACTTTAGAAATGGAAACAGAACAGAAAGAGAAGAAACATCCTGGCTAGATTATCCTGTGGGGAGAAGTCAGGGCAGACAGAAATAAGATTTCCCAGGGAAATAAAAACAGAGGCGTGTATGTGTGTGTGTGTGTGTGTGTGCACACGTGCGCATGTATGCGTGTGCACAAATGTACATATGTATGTGTTAAAGCAAGTTTTCAGAATATGAGGGTGTCTGAGAAGAGGAAGTAATAGAGAACTTTAATAAGTTGCTCCAGACAATTTATACACTTTTTTAATGTTTTCAGGAGGCAGTAAGATTCAGAATTCCTGTTTGGATTCTACTTACTTGAATGCATCACGGTTCAGTGTTGAACAGTGGGTCTTGCCTTCACATAAACAGCATGGTGTCTGAAATATATGGTCTGCACTATATTATTTTCCATTCTGAAGCATAGAAAGGCTTTGCCATCAATAAAACAACTTCATGGATAGGCTCTGATGACACTAATAAGTAAGGAGGAGGTTTTAATGTAAGGATGACCAATACATGACCCCACTATGCCTACCCCATCACTCAGGTTCAAATCCCTTATTGAGACATGCCCCTGAACACAGAACTAGTCTCAAAAACATTATTCTACACAGTGCTTGGGGGATCCACAGACAGTCAACTCACCTTGGCATGTGAATTAAAACTCGTTTGCTACCTGGTTTCTAATATATCACGCTAAAGTGTTTTTATGTGTTTTGAGTTTTGAATGTAATAGGCTCTGTCTTACTTTAAAGATACAGCCAATGTCAAAAACAGAGAAGTTATTCCCTCTCTATAAGGCTATTCTTAGAATTTGAAGATTTTCCCAGGAGACCAGCCCTCTAATTTTACAACACATAGCTTTCTCTCCCTCTTCTAAGAAGATGAAAACCACTTTAGAAATCTCTTCCCATTTTCCCTTCCTTTTTCTCCCTTTTTATTCTAGACCCCAATTTCCTTTATTTTCTATTTCGCTGTACTGATGAGCAAGTCTACCTCATTCCCAAAGGGAGGAGAGCAGACAGAAATTTGGAGACAGAAATTGTTTTTCAATGGCAATCTACCTCTCTTACCTAAGCTACTTTTGATTTTATTAATATGATTACCTCCCTTGTCTCTATTTAATGCATTATGATAGATTGCAAAATTCATAACTGGTGTAGATGTTTTATTCAGTTTTCTTTAAAACACTGTAGCACGGTGGTGCCCAGGTGGCTCAGTTAGCTAAGCATCTGACTCTTGATCTCAGCTCAGGTATTGACCTCAAGGTCATGAGTTCAAGCCCCATGATGGGTTCCATGCTGCACATGGAGCCTACTTTAAAAGAGAAAAATAAAAAGTCTAAAACACTCTGTGGTACAAATAAAACATTTTAATAAAAATAACTCCTTGAGATGTTCGGTCTCTCAATGAATTCGCTTTTCTCAACTGATAGAAAAGGGGGTGGGGTCGATGGTGAAACACTGACTGTGGATGAGTCATTTTTGTATAGTCTATTATACAGTGCATTTGGAGGGCAGGGGAGAGGTCTGGCTTGCACAAAGACCCCATTCACTGAAATGACAAATAGACCTGATGAGTGAGCCAGGTGGCAAAACTCTAGTTTGTGTAGCTGCTAAAGTGGATACCTGGTATAGGAGGGAACTTGGGACTCCCTTCCTGGGGCTGGGGGAGGCTGGGCCTGCAGAGAGACGGTGTGATTGATCTCTTTAGAAGAAAGTGCCAGCTGGAGTGTGCATAAATGGCTCCTTCTGGGTTTTCCTTAAAAGCTGAATTGATGGCACCTTCTGAAAAGAGCAGCTCAGGACCCTGTCCCCCGTAAGCTGAAGATAAACCTTGATTTCAGCTACTGTACAATATCTGAAAGCAGAAAAAGGTTAAAAAAAAATGTACTCTCAGTGAAGGAATTAGAGGGAATAGAATGTTACTCATCTACCAAAATAAAGGGATAATTGCAACGTGGTGCTCTTTTTTGTTAGAAGATTTTCAGGAACCCATCTGTGCAGATTGCTTCTCTTTTATTATCATTACATCAACTAATTACATTAGGGAAAGAGGGGGCATTTTAATTAAAAGATTGTTTTAAGGAGTTATAATTCTACTCTCTCATTAAATAACTTAACTGGGTGCCAAATTTGTTAAAGTATACTACATTTCTGGAAACTGTTGTTCGGAAATTATTTGTATTAACCACATTTCCAACAAAATAAATTTCACCCTTTTTCTCACCTTATAGATGGGTCCTTTTATTTTTCAATTCTGTCCAAAGAATCATAGGAAATGACCACATGTAAATCGTCCCAATTATTTTAAGAAGCTTATATTTTTTCCAATTTTATTTTACAGAGCATGCATATTTAAGCATATATGATGAATTTGATTAGGGTAATCTTCTCTGAGATAGCAATTTTTTAGAACAATAATTTGCAGATGAATACTGGGGGAGGTAGGAGGATTGATAGAGATCCACAGAGGAAAATAAATACCCAGTATTATAATTAGGCATTCCCGCTCTTTAAGCCCATTTCCCTTTGGATAAAACCCCAACCACATATATTAAATTACAAGGATGCCATCAAATAACTTATTAAATAAAGTAGGTAAACATTTATTCTTGGATTCACAGACCTGTACCCCTGGGGATAAAAATATATGTTTATCAAAAATAAAAAATTAAAAAAAAAAAAAAAAAAAAGAGAAACAATATCGCAGGACAGAGCAAGGAAGACTTGAAAACCAAGAGAGAAGTCTGAGCACCTGCAGCAGGAGGTGGGGAGAAGCGAAATTTACAAATCATGTTTCTACTTTCAGTATCCAAAACAGCTCTCTGGACTTCTTTCCTGTGATTGGAAAGCCGAACTAATTTTATTCTAAAAAGTGAAAATGAAAAGCATTACAGAAATACATTTTGTGTCCAAAAAAAAAAAAAAAAGTGTTGGGACTCCTGGGTGGCTCATTTGGTTAAACATCTGCCTTTGGATGGGTCCTGGGATCCGAGTCCCAGCTCTAGATCCTTGCTCAGCCCTGAGCATCTTTTCCCTCTGCCTCCAGCACCACCCACCCCCCCAATCCCCAGTTGTGCTCTCTCTCTTTCGGGCAAATAAGTAAACAAAATCTTAAAAAAAAAAAAAGTACCAAAGTCAAACTACATCTCATGCAGTTCAAGACTGAATAAATGCTATGATTCCAATCATTATATCTATCCATGAAACGATGTATTGCACATAGTAGGCATGCAGTAAATACATGTTGAATGAATGAATAAAAGCAATGTTTTACTCTATTCTCATGTAGGAAATGGCAATTCCTACTAGCAGCAGTTGTTTTTATTTATTTATTTTTTTTTTCTATTTTAGCTCTTCAATATCATTACTCAGGGAAGCTGGCAGACTGAAATCTGTTACATTAATGCCAGCAGGGATATATGTGTGTGAAGAGAATAAGTAAACATTTATTGTACCTGATGGCTCAATGGACCATCCATATGAGCTCTTAAGAGACTTGAAAAGACTTGGCAGTATTTATACTTGGGGTGGACTCTGCAAATACTATTTGTGGATTTTATCTTTCGAAATTTCTATTTTTGAATCACTTGAGATTTTTCAATTCAAAGCCGTTGAACTAATCTGTAACTCTGTAGCTCCTTTTTCTTTGGTAATGAGTTAATCGCTTAAAATTTTGAATAAAATTTGATTTTCACTTGATTAAAATTTTGATGTTGTTACATTTCAGTCAAAATCAGCATCAAAATAACTTCCAAGGACAGATATAATAATTACCACTTAAAAAATAACTATATTCTTCCTAATCTTAACAAAAGTAACAAAAACATTGACAACTGCCACTTTTTGAGAGTCCCATATGTGACAGTTCCTTTTTCAGTGTTTTACATATTAATACATATATGATTTTATCTCATTATAGAAAAAACAAAGGCAAAGTAAAGAGAGATATAAAGTCTTACACAAAGTCATACAGATCATACATTTTGGAACTGGATTCAAACCCAACACCCAGGCTATTTCTACAATGAGAGAATAATCTCCCAAATTTATATTTAATTTGCATAAAATCTTGTGAGATAAGTAAGCCAAAGATAGCTTTCTTTTTCCTTTATTTGGCAGAGGTTGGTATTAGAACATTCTGCATCTATATAAGTAATTTTATGAAAATAATAGAAATCCAGAGCTAGGAAAAGTTGAAAGATAATCCAATTTGGTAGTTCTCATTTTGGTTTTATATCATCTTCTTCTTAATAATAATTGAAGATCTCTGAAAGCATTTGTTAAGATATTTTCATAGGTTTCTTTAATATTTAATATTTGATTTAATGGGAGGAAGTGGGATCTTCTCTGTTTCTTCATTCAGTGTCCTGTGACATCATCTGTGTCTTATAACCTCTAGAACACTCTAGCCCACATGTGAAAGAATGAAAGCAAAAAGAAAAAACAATCAAATAACCTCTTAGTATTATTATGAAAATAGTTGAACCTCAGGGATCCCCCTGAAAGAGTGCAAGGGTATGTGGACCACACTTTGAGAACTACTGATCTAGATAAAACTCATTTAATACATAGAAAACTGAAGTGTCCTGTCCATTTATTATGGAGCTCAAGTCTGGTGGTGGGTTAGGAAGGGGTTGGTACTTTCCTTAAAGAATATTAAATACGATTAAGATAAGCACTAAGTTACAGTATGGAAATATATAGAGATGGTTTTAAGAAGGTCTATTTTTTGCCTCTCTCCCAATTCTACTAATGGCACAACAGTCTAACTCCAGCTCCCTCCTACTCCCACTAATGGCACAACAATCTACCCAAACCACACTAATGGAACTGTCCTTACCTATGTCATCAATGATTTGGTGACAATTTCAATGAAATTGGCCTTGTTTTTTGATTTAATTTAATAAACAAATTTAATAAACATTTGTAAAGTATTAAAATACAAATACAAATAAACATTTGTAAAGTATTTACCTTTTTGTTGTTGTTGTTAACTAGCAACCCTTGACATGGCCGATCATTCCCCTCACTTTGAACGCTCAGTTGACCTGATCCTCCCATGATCTCCCGCTCAGTGGAAGCACAGTCTCCCCCTAGCTGCCCAAATCAGAAACCTGGGAAACTTCCCTGACTTAGCCCTCGTCCTTACCAAGTACTGTCAGTACTTTCTCAAAAATCTCTCTCTGGTCCATCCACTTCTATCTCTCGGTACCATCCTACCATCTTGCCCTGCAGACACATCTTGGACTTTCCTAACCTGCTTTATTATAACTGCCTTCCAACCCTTTTTTCCTCCATTTTTAGCTCTTCTGATCTGTCTTCCATACTGAAAATCTGAGTGATTCTTTTTTCTTTCTTTCTTTCCTTCCTCTCTCTCTCTCTTCTTCTTTTTTTTTTTTTTTTTTAGAGTGGGGGTGGAAGGGGTAACAGGAAAGGGTTAGATGGAGAGGGAAAGAGGGAATCCTAAGCAGACTCCATGCCAATGTAGAGCCCAACATGGGGCTTGATCATGACCTGAGATCATGACCTGAGCCGAAACCAAGAGTTAGACACTCAACCAACTAAACCACCCAGGCATCCCAGTGATTCTTTTGAAATGTGGATTCCAAGTGGGCACTCTCTACTACCCTTAAGACCTTAACTCTAAAGTAGTTTACATGGGATTAAGGAGCCCCATGTCCTCTTAAATTACACTTGTCAGCACTTCTTCCTTGATTCTTAAGATTCTTTGCCCACACTCTCTCATCTCCCTGTCAGAATAAAAACCTTTTATCACTTCCGTTGAGTAACTTTCATGAGTACTTTCATTTCAAGATAGATGATTCTGCTGTATTCTTCCTCAATAATTGCCCCTTCCCCACCAAAATATTATTTGCCATTTTTCATTTGTATTTGCCTGTTAAATAAACTTTACCTATCTTCCCCCTTATGTTTTTTAATATAGTATGGGCAGGAAATTTTTCTAATTTACTTTTTATTGTATTACCAATATCTAGAACAATGCTTGATCCATAGAAAGAATTTAATAAACATTTGTTTTGATGTGGGAGTGAATGAATGTTGTCTTCTTTTCCTTCTCTTATTTCTACAGTCAGCTGTACTTATAGTGTTCTGATTCACTTTTCCTAATGAAGTTGGAATTCATTAATTGAATTAATTATTTTATTGTCTTATGCTACTAGCTAATATAATATAGCTATTATCCTATAATATTGTTATGCCAAAGTGGTTCAAAAAGTGACTCCCATTATGACACTTACCTGAAACCAGACTTATCTTTGGAAATTGGCCTTGTTTTTTAATGACCAGGAAAATCACCTGGAAAGATTGTTAAAAACGCACATCCATGAGTCATATCCTCTGCAAGTTGTAACCATCTTAATAGATTACTGTCATACCTTCCAAAGTTTGGGAGTCATTGTCTTATACTGCAATTATACTCTGGTTTTATTTATAAAAAAATATTGCAATTATACTCTGGTTTATTCATAAAAAGTAGTTAAACAATGCATTCCCATGTGCAGGTAAATATATATATATATACTTTTATACATGTTTTGAAGGATTTTATAAGGTCAGTGTTAAACTACTACAGGTGTTATAAATTCAAAATTTGTTTTCATGTTTGTTTAGCCTGTTAACATCTGTACACATTATATACATGTTAATCTCTAGACTGAATTGTATTATGTTTAATGGGTGCATTTAATATCAATTATGTAATATTTATTTTACTATAGTTAGTGAATATTTAAATTTATAAAACAAAACGAGACAGTTGTAGTATACTGTGTAATTTATGCAACCATTATTTATAGAATTCTAAGTGGCAAAATTCTAAAATAATCTTAAATGAAGTAAATTTTATGGAACAATATTTTAAAAACAGAAGATACTAGGTAATTTGTGAATATACATATTTTTTAAACTGTATGTCTCATTTGAGGATGAAAATACTAAAAACTAGTCATGTTAATTTTATTAACTATGTTGCAACATATTGAAGTGTACCATTATATGTATTAAGGTCTATTTATTTAAAAGTTGAATGAAAAAAGTCCTAGAATTAGATTTTACTCCCTGGAGCATATGTTATTTTAATACACAGATTTTTTACTCATAGTAAGATATATTTTTATTCCTGTTATTCCAGTTTCCAAGTAAAGTAACACACACAAACATTCACAAAGAGAAATCTACAGATTAGTTATTTATAAGTATATTTCTTTATTATTATTTGTTCTACTAATATTTATGAAGGTATTTCCTCAGGGAAGATAGAAATCTAGAGAAATACAGAGATGAGATGGAAAAAGGTAAATAAGAAAGAGGAGTTGGAAGAGAAGACAAAAAATTATTTAATTTGATCCAAGCTAGAATAGAATTGGATGATCCTCTTTCTTGTCACACTTTTATATTGGATCTTTTATATGGGTGCTTGAAGGGGTTTAATTACTGAAGTTTGTATGAAAGAATATATTTGATGATTTGTCTCTGTTACTTAAAAATGCCTAACAGTTCCATGACATATTGAACATGTATCTACTAATTTGATACATTTTTGAAACACATACTCAGGAGCTGCTTCCCTAGGAAAATATATTTGCTTTACTAATAATGTGTGTGGTTATATTTGTTTCTGAAATTAATGTGACACCTAGCAAATAATACAAAAAAGTTTTATTTCTTTAATTTATTTATGGTTCAGACCACTACCCAGAGTTGATTTTATTAAAGAAAGTTATTTTACTTTTACCTAGATACCAAATTACTAGCCTGTTACTTGTAATCAAAAACAAAAAAGCAACCAGAGCTTCCAACACTGAAGAATAATAACATAAATTACATCTGCTATAAAATATAGTATGAAGTGGATGAACTAGAACAATTGTCACTGACTTACAACAACCTTTAAGATGTTGTCACAAACCACTATTATTATAAAACACAAAACAAAACAAAACTCTATGTGTATATGTGGAAACGCATAGAAAATGTATGGAGGAATAATATTTGCAAGCTATTAAGTGTGAACACTTTGGGAGCAGAATTGGGGTACAGAGGGAGCCTATTTTGCTCTTTATACTTTTATTTATTTAAATTATTTACATCAATTCATAATCATGTATGTCTTTCATAATTTGTAAAAGAATTTCTTTAAGAATTAGAGAAATCATCAGTTTAACAAAAATAACGGGGAGTGTGGAGTTATGAAGTAGGAATTTCAGTGGTCACACCTTGGAATACAGATATCCATGGTCAAGAAAATCAGGCATTGTCGTGAACAAGTTCTATGATTCGATGACCTATTCTGCTTTTTCTCTAATATGCTTCTTCTCCCCCTTTTCCATTAAAGGTCTCATTCGTTTGCAGGAGCTCATCAAAGCTCCATCGAGGTACAATCTTCGGCTTAAAATCCGTCAACTACCTGCTGATACAAAGGATGCAAAACCGTTACTAAAGGAAATGAAAAGAGGCAAGGAGTTCCATGTAATCTTTGACTGTAGCCACGAAATGGCAGCGGGCATTCTGAAACAGGTACTCTAACGTCCTTAAATCCTTGGTTTCTTTATTATATTTGCATTTAAAGCAGGGTTGTTTGTTTGCTTGGTCCTTTGGGTTTTGCGGGGGGTGGAAGAGTGACCACAAGCCTGGGAGGGGCAGAAGAAAAGGGAGAGAAATCCTGAGGAGCTAGATACTGGGACCCTGAGACCACCACTGGAGCCAAAATCTGGAGTTGGACCCTGCAGCCACTGAGACACTCAGGCATTCCCCCCTCCCTCCACCCTTTTTCAATCAAAGTGTTGTTGTCACACAGTTAAAATGAGCCAGAGAAGTTGCCTTGATGTAATTTTCTGATAAAAAGTCTGACATTTGCTTTTAATTAATTGTCTTAAAGGAAAAGTAATGCAAATATTGATGCTCTTCAAAAACACATTGTTTAAAGTTCTGAGGTGACTTTCAAATGGCTGCAATGCTATTTGCTGTTACAAATGTTAGTTATTGAGATAGATATTTCTGTTTTGTACTGAAATGAAGGAATAAACTGAGAGTCAGTGATTGAGCATCTCAACCATTACAATCAACTCATTGAAAGAAGAGAAAAAAGATTTGCTATTTAGCTGGCATCTTCTAGGAGATGCCTTACACATTTGATCTTATTTAATCATGACTGCGACCCCAGGAAGTAGAGACTATTCACTACAGAGATGAAGAAACTGAGTCTTGGAAAGATTGAGTAACTTGATCAATGACCAGAAGCAAGAAATAGCAGAGGGAATCATATTTCTCCTAGCGATGTTAAGTATTCATTCCAGAATAAAGCATTGCCTGACTCAAAAGATAATACTAAATCAATCAAATGAAATAATTCATAGCAGTGAAATCTTTTAATGTTACTTCTGCTCTGTTCTAACCTAACAGCTCACTGCAAAGCAGCAAATATTATTCTCCTATATATTAGAGATGAGGCAAGACTTGGATGTTGAGGGTTAAGTGGCTAGTATGAGCCCATATACTTACTAAGCAGGAAAGCCTAGATGTGGACTCAAGTCTTTTGGACCTTGGTTTTTAAGCTCTTTTATACATACTGGCTAATATCTCAGTGGCTTGGGATTAATCAACTGTCCTAAAACCTCTCATGTATAAGATAAAATATCTCTACTGGAGAATTACATAGATTCAGATGTCAAATTATATCCCATAAAATATAACTAGCAACAGTAAATGCCAGTTATAACATGGTTAGTTTATTAAGCAGATGTTTGTCCAATCTTCCAATGTGAACGTCGGTTTCACTACAGTAAAATCTTTAATTGGATTTGGAAGATTGCACTAGTGTTATATTTGGGTAGTAAAGCATATGAAATTTGGGTGTGTTTTTTTGTTTCTTGGGTCTTTTTTGGTAGTGAATAAAGTGGCGCAATAAAGTAAACAGTGAAACCTGGAATAGGGATTTATTTTTCATATATACCAAAACAATTTTTGGTCATATTTAAAATATACAGACTTGGCAAGGAGAGATTTCCTTTATGCCCAGAGTGAGAAGCACTCTATGATTTGTCAGGGACAGAGCTTTGGTAGTTTTTCCTAGGCTTCCAGCAAGTATGTAAAGGATCAGTTGTATTGTCTCTAGAGTAACTGACTTATTTTGCATATCTGAAAGGTTATAGTATCTATCAACTTTAATAATAGAATTGCCATCCTGCCTTCTATTTGATATATCCATTGTTTTATAATTGTTTTCTTATATCGTAACCTGCTCTGTTTGCAAAATGAAAACAGAATTAAGATAAATTTAAAATATATACAGGAGCGCCTGGGTGGCTTAGTCATTTAAGCATCTCCCTTCAGCTCAGGTCTTGATCTCTGGATCCTGGGATGGAGCTCCCTGCTCAGTGGGGAGCCTGCTTCTCCCTCTACGAAAGTGCTCTTTCTCAAATAAATAAATAAATAAATAATCTTAAAATATAAAATATATACAGTAGAAAAAGTTAATAATTTTAGCAAGTTTAGTAGATGAAAAACCAGAGCAAAGGTAAAATGATAGTATGAGAGTTGAGATGAATGCAGAGTAACATTGTTACAGAGAATGCATGTTTTAAAATTCTGTAACACTAACTAACCACATATATGCTGTTTGTCTTTTAACTTACCTTGTCCAGACAACATTTGTTCCACATTTGGATCTCAGTTATTCTAGAAACGAATGCAAGAAGAAAGCAAATAGCTTCCTTCTTGTAAGTGAAGCAGTCCATTTAATAGGACTTCATTTTATGACTTAGGAAATTTTTCTGAGATTTCTCAACACTGGCTAATGACGGAAGTCCAAAGAAATGGTATAAGAGATGGCAAACAGGCATAGATGGGCTTTCAGCTTGTCTGGTTTAATCTAAGAACACATATTAGGAGTATCCAGAAATGTGGATCAGTTTATCAGGTTAGCCTTATTTGTTTCATTGTTTTATTTATTTAAACTAAGTGAGCTCTTCCTAAATATTGAACAAAAGAGAATTTGAAGTTTTCTTCCCTGAAAACTTTAAAAGTGAGTGAAGCATGGGGCTGGCTCTTTGAGAGCACTAATTGTCATACATGCCTTAATAACAAAAGATTCCACTTCCACCCAGATTTGTCAAAGAGAATTCCCTATGGTAGCCTTAGGATGATCTGCAATTAAACCTCGCGAGGTCATTCTATCACAGAGTAAAAGTATTAACTAAGACCTTGAAAGCCTAGATTAGAGACTATATTTTTTATATTCATATATATGTTATATAAATAAATATGAGATTATATTTTTTAGATTGAAAAAACATAAAATCAGGTGCAAATAAACAAGTAGAAAGCAACAAGAAGCAAATTAAGTTAAAATTTTAAAAATATGTATAAAGTCCACCTCTTCAGTTGTTAACTTTGAGCAATATAACTTCTTGATATAACCTAAAGGATAAACTGACTGCAAATTATATGCCAGATGTGTTCATTTGTCATGTGGCATTGTTTACACTGGTTAAATGTTGGGAATTTTTAATAATATTTTGATTTTGGAAAAATGTATCTGTGGTATTTCTTTCCAGGAGGGATAATACAGTACAACCAGTTTTTCTGTTGTACACCCAAGTTTGCTATGGTGGCTACTCTCAAATTATTTTTACAGAAGAAGGTATTAATTTTATTATTATTAATGTGGCTTGAAGTATACATCAGTTCATTTAAAAGTGGCAAGACATTATGTTGTCTTGACAAGACACAATGGCAAGACATAAACATTATAGTTTATTTATTTATTTTTTAAGATTTTATTTATTTATTTGACAGACAGAGATCACAGGTAGGCAGAGAGGCAGGCAGAGAGAGGAAGGGAAGCAGGTTCCCTGCTGAGCAGAGATTCCCGATGCGGGACTCCATCCCAGGACCCTGAGATCATGACCTGAGCTGAAGTCAGAGGCTTAACCCACTGAGCCACCCAGGCGCCCCAAATGTTATAGTTTAAAAAACATCTAGAACAATTTAGTCGTGTCTAAATTTGGTGCCTCTCCAGGTTAGATGGGGCAACAGTTGGTTAGAAGCCAGTGGCCCGGGGTGGGGGGGCAGTGAAAATAATTCACCTAAGCCAGAACAAAGAAGATAGAGGTTTATTGAATACACCTCAAAGGAGAGGTAGGCAGGACAGCAAAGGAGAGGCTGTCTGCTATGAGGCAGCGGCTAGAAGCTGTTTTTAAAGACGGAAGGTGAGGAGGTACCGTGATACATGGAATTTTCTCCTTTTTGGTAACTGGACCTAGTTGTAAGCAGCCCCTTAATCAGTTGAGGACTATGGATATCTTGAAGTGAGTTGCCCGTCAGGCATGTCTGTATTCATTCTGGTGATCATCGCTGTGGACCTCTTTGCCTTGATCAAGTTTGCATTGCTCAAGCCTATTGTCTAAATTCCACGAAGTTCTTTTTTTAATTGTCCTGAAAATTATTTATTTATCTTTCAAGAGAGTATCTCTGTTGTCCATTTTTGTTAATGTTATAGTTAAGTACTCAATTAAAAATAACTACCCTTTTCTATTTAGGTCACACATCATAGTCCATGATTGATTCTTGTTTTCAAAATCAAAGGCTGAAGGAGGGTCAAAGAAAAGCATAAGCAGCCCTTAGTTATCCCTTACAGATTTCTCCTCAAGGTGATGGAGTGCAGCAAACCACTCTCCCTACCACCATCTCCTTAACCCCTGCCATCCCCACCTCTAGAATACAATTTTCAACACTGGATTGAGATGATTGAAGCTTTCAAACTATCAAAGAAAAAAACAGGCAAAAAGTTTAGATTATATAAATCCTACAATGAAACTACATCTTTGAGAATATAAAATACCCTGACGTGGGGCTCGATCCCAGGACTCTGGGATCATGACCTCAGACAAAGGCATTAGCTTAAACATCTGAGCCAGTCAGGTGCCCCTAAAATACGCCATTTTATAAAATGGCATATTATACCCAAACTTCAAGAGTTAGAGATCTAGAGTTCATGTTTACTCACGATCTCAATTTGTTGGCCAATTTATTCATTCTTATTTTGTCCTACTTTCCTACCTATAAAATAAGCATAGTAATAGGACCTACCTCATAAAGTTTTTTTTTTGTTGTTGTTGTTGTTTTTAAGATTTGGTAGGTTTTTTTGGTTTTGTTTTTTGTTTTTTAAATTTATTTGACAGACAGAGATCACAAGTAGGCAGAGAGAGAGGAGGAAGCAGGCTCCTGGCAGAGTAGAGAGCCCGATGTGGGGCTCGATCCCAGGACCCTGGGATCATGACCTGAGCTTCTGGCAGAGGCTTTAACCCACTGAGCCACCCAGGCGCCCCCCTCATAAGATTTTAAATTAAGCTATTGGGAAGCAAGAATTCCTACCCCTTCAAGGGTCTTTCTAAGCTGGACTAAGAATCAAATGGACAGAGATTCATAGGAGAAAAGCAAATTTAATAGCATACATATAGGGTATCCACACGGACATGGAAATTCCAAAGACAGTCTGGCAAAATGAGTTACATGTGTCATGATGAAAGAAAGAGAAGAGGGACTTCAGAGGAAAGGAACCAATTCACAGGGTGTAAGAAAAGCAGATGTTTGGTAATTAGATGTTTGTCTTGCCATACTGTTGGATCACTCAGATAAAACTTATCTCTGCTAATAACCCTTATTCTGGAAAGATCCCCAATTTAGATTTTTCAAAGTAGTTAAGGGAGGGGCAAAAGTTTCTCTTGAGCCCACAGGGATATTCATTGCCTTCAGCTTGGAATAATGTTCATGCTAAAATGACGCATCTTGTTTCTGCTTGCCTTCAGCCTCTACAAGGCTTAAACGGATTAAAATATGCAATGTGCTTAGAATATTAAACACATTTTAGGCATTATATGTTAATTATAGTTGTGGATTTGAATTACTATTTCTTTCAATTATCTTCAATTTTTTAAATCTATATCTATATACCTGTTGACTTGATAAAAACTATTGACAAGGATAATGCTGAGCTGTCATTACACAGTTCTGGAGTTGAGAAACCTTTGGTACATACCCATCAGGAACAATGAATACCTTCTACAAAGATTATCTTATAAACCTAAGAGAAATTTTCTCTCATTTCAGTTAAGATTCAGACTTCATCAAAGTATCATTGGCTCACACAATCTCTGTCCATTCAGGAAATATGATTTGATAATTTGGTTCCTAGGTGTTGCGCACAAAATTCCACTGTGTGTGTCAGGCAGGGGAATTCACCAATGAAGACCAAATATGTACTCTTATTATAAATTGCAATATCACAATTTCTGAATTGCTTTCACCTGCTTAATTCTTCGCTGCTGCCTTTCATTAACAAATGTCCCTCCCTTTTAATAAATGTATTTTATTTTTCCAAAGTCTTCATGAATATCTATTCTTTCTTAACTGAACAACTTGCTTCTAGATATGCAAATTTTATTTTCACTAATTAGTTAATACCTACCTGTGAGTATAGAATACGGGGTGTAGAGCTGGGGCAGCTATTTAGCAAATGAATTCATGTAGTTAGAATTTTATGGAAGAGTATTAGGTGCACCTGAGAATACTTGTTTCCTACTAAGAGCTCTTCATTCAGCTCAAAAACGCATCATTTTTCAATCATCATCACCAACTACTGTTCATTGATAAACAGCTATTTCAAAAGTGTTCTCATTTTCAGGAGAAAAATTGACAGTTCACTGACTGGAAGTTCTAATCCAAAAGTCCTTATTTTAAGATCGATTGTCGAAAATTGACAAGGACTGTAGAAGTATGAAATAAAACAGTAATTTGCAACTGGTGTATTAGTAAAAATAAAAAAAAATTTCTTTGTACTTTTCAAATAACAGTGGTGATTTACAGTTGCTTCATCAATGCTAAGGAAAGTCTCTAAAGTGCTAAAAAAAATTCCTACTGGCATTGTACTTTATAGCATTTTCACCCCCTAATTGAATAATAGTGATCGTAAAAATAAAGTGGTGTTCCTCTTTAGGGTATTTGTAGTGGAGACATTACAAATATAATGACCTAAGATGTGCTAATTTCAGGTTTGTGTCAATTTTAATGCCTCCTCTAATATGTAAAGTCATAAACTTTACATTGCAAACTTTCAACTAATAGCTTTTCTACCAAGAGAATTGGTTCAGAAATTCCTTCAGTAACCACTAATCTTCCTTAACTATGGGGAAAAGATTTAGTTTGACCCGTTTTAATGTAAACTGAATATTATTCCCAGATTCTTCATTACATCCTACTATTTTGCTATTGACATATTTCATATGATGTATACCTTAAATATTAATTTTTTTTTATTTTTTACTTCCTAGGCTTTAGCTATGGGAATGATGACAGAATATTATCATTATATCTTTACTACTCTGGTAAGTAACTTATTAAAGCATAAAGTTAATGCTCTAAATTTTATTGTTATGGAAAATGGGCTTTTGAGTGAGAGATGATGACTAGCACCTTTGTAATTATCATTTGTTTTATTTTGGTAGAACTCAGGAGGAATTGATCCTCATAGGGAATAATTTTTGGTGGAAAGCTGATGATTTTGAAATAATATTATTTCAGATTTCAATTCAAAATATCATATCTTATTTATATATTGCTTTACAGAACTTTCAGAACATAATAGATTTTAAATTAGTTTGCTGAGAAAATCAGTGTTTTTTAAAAAAAGCACACATTTTTCTGTTGTTATTTGGTTCTATTTACTTTACAAAAACTAGATTCACTGAAACCGTTCTTTTAGTACACTAAATTTTCTATCCTATTTTTGCCTATGTTTAGTCGGATTTTTAAATGTCAGTCTTACAGAATTTCCTATTAGCAAATTGAGTGTTACCTTTATCTTTTGTTTTTACATACCCACCACACAGTTTTTTTCTTAACTTTGCTTGAAAATATGACCTTACCCTTCTGTCAAACCTACTTACTCTTGGTTCTATTTCTTTACTAATATGGTATCCCGATTTTCTTCTTCTGTGAAATGACTGTCTCTGTCACTAATTTTTCCCTGCTATATAAGGATAGAAAATTTGTCCTTCTTCCCTTCTAGGTTCTTTGGCTGGTGTAGTGATTAAATTGACATAAAACAGATTAATGGGAGAAAAAAAAACCAAATTTAATTTCATATGTAAAGAGCCCCAAAGATATGAGACCAAGGTCAGGTCAGGTAATTGAGCTAAGGAATAGAATGAGGGCCTGAGGCTTCAAAGGGGAGGAGGGTAATTCACAGACCGGTAAGAAGCACATATTTGGTAATTAGAAGTTCGCCCTGCCCTGCAGAAAGATCTTTCAGATAAAAAATTTAACTCTAGTAATAACTTTTTTTCTGGTACTGGCCCCCTATATAAATTATTTCAGGTAGTTAAGGCAACATAAAAGTTTTTCCTGAGTCGACTGGGTCTTGATTGCCTTCAGATCAGAGTAATCCACCTGCCAAAGTGCCATCTTTGGGGCTGGCATATTCTATTTCCCTTTATTGCCTGTTACCTCAAGTGTGAGAGTTACCTCCAAGTTTGAGCCTTTATTCTGTTTTCCTTTTTCCTCTTCAGTATTTTCTTCAGAACTGGTATGTATTCAGAACTTCAATTATTTCCTTTGCTGACATGAAATCTAAATTTCCCTTTGTAATATTTCTGAATTGTTATTTACTGTTACATTACAGAACAAGTCTAACTGTTGTCACATTAATTTCAAATTATTTGAACCTCTTACTGGACTCCTCTTCTAACTTCCTTCAAAGCCTCCATTCTCTGACTCCTACATCTTCACCAAAATTTGACTGTTTTTATCCTCCATGCTGTCTCTAGCATGCATCTCCATTCCCACAATGACCAGTCTAACCAATGTTTTCTATTAACTCAGAGGTATTCAGATTGGTCTCCTTGATTTTAGGAGTTTTGAAGCTACTAAAATGTATTTGATTACAATAGCTTCCTGTAATAACAACTCTCCTCCAATACAGATTCTTCACACAGCAGTTTATATTTTACTGGTAAATACTGTGGTTCATTCTAATAGGGGTATTACTTCCCACCTGGTGACTTTTTGCAGCCCGTAAGAAACTTAGTGATAGGCTGGAGGGGAGGGAATGGAAAACTTTACTTATCAGCAAATTTTATGTCAATAGTTACAACCCAGTTTCACCATAATCACAAGATTTTAGAGGAATCAAAAGTATCTCTTAATAAGGAAAAAGAAATTTTTTAAAAAAAGTAAGATATATGGAGCTCATTAACCCATAATTGAAGGCTTTTTTTTTTTAGTTTGATTTTAACCTAACTTTCTTATTTTCTTTTGTTGCTATTCTCCTTTATCAATCCTCTTTTATAAAAAAAAAAACTGATCTAGATCAATCTCCTGAATAGGTTTTATGTTTTCAAATTTTTGTCCCTTTACTGACACTTTGAATGACATCCTTTTTCCTTTTGCCTATCAAAAGCCTGGTCATTCTTTAATGGGAGCTTAGATCCCATCTGCTCTATGAAGTTATTCTTGACTACAAAAATTGAAAGTTTTTTGTCTTGCTTTTGACTCCTTGCACTTATCACTTCTACTCTCTTGCCCCTTAGGGTGTGTGAGCATGTGTCTCTTTGGCTAGATTGCAAATATTGAAAATAAAAACCTAAAAATTCCTTATATTTTTTCACAGCACAGAGCACAGTTCAGACCAATATCTTCTGCTCTCCACTGAATTTATTTCTATTTTGTAGCCTATGTCACTGTATATCTCCAAGACAAGCTTCACAGGACCAACAGCATTACTGTTGTTCTTGTTCCTAGTATTATCTATAAGATCCGAAGATTAGTTAATGCCAACTTGAAAGAGGTCAGGGGTTCCACATGCTGCATGTTCTTTTTTTTTTTTTTTTAATGTGTAAGTTTTTTTTTTTTTTAAATTTTATTTTTTTTTAAATTTTTTATTTTTTATAAACATATATTTTTATCCCCAGGGGTACAGGTCTGTGAATCACCAGGTTTACACACTTCACAGCACTCACCAAATCACATACCCTCCCCAATGTCCATAATCCCACCCCCTTCTCCCAAACCCCCTCCACATGCTGCATGTTCTTATGGTGACATTCAACTCTTCTGAATGCTATGGCCTCCTCTCACCTGGGAAAACCAAAAGTTAAAGTCAAAGTATTCACTACAGCCTGGAACCAACAACCAAAATCTAAAGGTTCCCTGTGGTGAACTTGCCGGTAAGGTAAAAACAACAACAACAACAACAAAGGAATTGCAAGGGTTCCACAACCCAAAAGGCCAGTTTGTTACCCTCAGCTTTAATATAATTTTCATTAGTTAGAAGCCATATTTCATGAAATGTTTCTTTAAAAAAAATAACAAGACAAAATAAAAAAACAGTAAGTGCCAGTAACGAGCCAAGGAAGCAGGGCATACAAAAGAAAAAAAAAAAAATCTAGTTAGTTAAAAAAATAAGATAGTACATAAAATTTAAGGGCAATCTATCCTAAATATGGAGAAAGAAGCTTATGTAAGTCTTAACTGCAGGTTACAGAAATACCTGTCATTTCATTGGTAGAATTTGAATATGATATATACATAGATATTTATTTAGAATATGCATGTTTACATTAGAAAAGCATGAAAATAGTCAATTTAATCTTGGTGATTTGTGATGTTTAACGTCATTTGAGAAACAATCATGTTAACTATCTAAGGGAAGTAAGAATAATTGCCTATTTTAATTTTACATTTGTGTGAATATACTCTACTGATACTAACACAAAGAAATTTGTCTTTCAGGATCTCTTTGCTCTTGATGTAGAGCCCTATCGATACAGCGGTGTTAACATGACAGGGTTCAGAATATTAAATACAGAAAACACACAAGTCTCCTCCATCATTGAAAAGTGGTCAATGGAACGGTTGCAGGCACCGCCGAAACCCGATTCAGGTTTGCTGGATGGATTTATGACGGTATGAATTCCCACTTCCAGATTAGTTTGTGTATTTCTAAGTAATTTTGCACAAATTATTTAATCTGCTGGATAAAAACTGTTTGACATTACAGGCAGATTCTCAGAACTACTATTGCCAATAATCCTATTAATGATTTCCTAAATTAACTTTATGTGGCAAATTTGTACTTTTATATCTCAAAAGACATTACAGCTATTGTTAGAATAGTATAATGTGGGGATTTCTCTAAGTTTAATGAGTGCCATTTTTAGGGTAAATTAGAGACTGAGAAGAAGATGTTAACCTGATAGTTATACTTTTGATCTTAACTACTGATACATGATTATTCTTCATCATCTTGGTTTGTGATATCATATGAATGACCTACATCACACAAGAATCTCCTTTCATTTAGTCACTCTTTAAGGCTTAAGACTAACAATAATCACACTTGTTATTTTCAAATCCTTGTTTAAACTTAGAAACTGGATTTATGGAGAAACTACAAAAGAAGAGAACATTCTGGTATAAGTTTAGCTCCTTATACCATTGCTGCCAATGAAAACCTAATAGAAGACACATATAATTTAAAATTGTCTGATATCTCCATAAAAATAATAAGAACAAGTAAAAGTCACTATTATTAATTTATTTTACTTAACTGATTATATTAAAAATACTATTACTTGAACAAATAATTAGTTTAAAAGTTAGGACAGATATTTTGCATTTTCTTTTTGCTACTAAGTCTTCGAAAGCTGTCTTTGACACCATACATATTAATTCAGAGTAGTCACATTTCAAGTGCTCAATAGTAAATATAAGTACTGGGTTCCTTACAAAACCAGGTAGGTTTATACTATACTATTTTTATACTATAGTTATTTAAGCAAATTATAAACGTTTCATACATTTTCATTGAATCTGTTTACTATTTCTATTTTTATTATAATTATTGCTACATTTTAGGAAATAACTAAGCACTTTGGCAATATTTACATTTCCTAGGTCTTGACAACGTCTTTTATTAAGTGTCAGTCTAAATGATAACTTTATAAGCATAACATTCTTTTTTCTGATATGTGGAAATCTTTTTCAGTTAGGATGATAATTTTTCCCTTAGTTCCTTCAATAAAGGTTCAAAGTATGGTTTTCATATAACAAAATAAAGGAAAACTTCTGTTATTTTTTCTTTAAAAGTAGACTCAATCAGACAAATTAACTATCTTCATAGAGACTGAAATCATAGTCGCCCTCATGGTACCAACCTTCTAATGGAAAGAAAAAAGACATTTGCTTTCTTTTTGTGAGAAAAACAACCTCCTAGAATTTGAAAATGTCTTATATCCACATTACTATTTTTAAAGATACAATATGAGGGGAATTTTATCCTTTTGCATAAAAATAGAGATCATTGACTAGTTCTAGTGTTTTGGTATTATTAACCTAAGATTTATTTGAGAAACTTTTTTGGGAGGAAAATATTTAAATAATTGTAAAATGAAGATATTTTTTCTCTAAATTATATCCAGATTAAAAATGAAATACAACCTAAAAAAATTACAAATATTACGCGTTATTCTCAGTGTGAAGATGTTGAGTTAGACTTTTGGAACTTAATAAGAAAATGTTATTTCTTAAAGTATATACTATTCTTTAAGTTATTATTTTAATCATGTATATATATATTTTTTAATATGTGTTCTCTAGCTGTCTATCATTCTTTGATTTCCATATGGATATCTTATTGTTACTCAAAACCATTTTTGAATGAATTTAAGAAAAGTAAATCAATAACTATCATGACAATATTAACACTTTTACTTAGCACTTAAATCTAAAACTTCTACTAATATGTTCAAGGATTACTGTTCTTCTTTATAAATCAAAACCACAAAAAAATATGCAACTGTATTTAGGTATTCTCTGTATTTCTGTATGATTCCCTATATAACACTACATGTCATCGCCTGAAACAAAGTGCTGTCTAACTTCTAAGTAACTTATAGAGACTATTGAAAGACAAATAAGTACAAAGGAAAGGTTAATTGTCCAGGAGGCAGGGACTCTTAGAGGGAATTAACCTTCAGAAGATAGAACAAAAAGGGTTTTAGGGGGAATACAGGTTTGGGTTCTTTTTTTTTTCTAGCCATGAGTCTGTTCCTTCTCAGTTCTGTCTCTCTGAGCTGGCAGGTGATTTAGCCGGAGTGGTTGAGTGATGGAATAAAAATGCACTGATAAGAAAAAAAGAAAATTAGCCTGTTTATTGAAAATTCTGGGCATTGTGTATAGAACATATTTTGAAATCTTTAGAAGAATACTCAATGCCAACAGTCTTCCCTTTGTTACAGTCATGAAGTGTTTTCCAAGTGACATATTAAATTAAAAAAATAAAAATGTTCACATATAAAAGATAATTACCCCTTCAGTTCTATATTTTTAAGTTACTACAAGATATAAAGATTTCTCCAGAAAACTTGAAATAAGATTTAAAAGTGAGAACATTTTGAAAATGAGTGAGCTGAAGTTAAATTTACTTGTATGAGCACTTTTAAAATAATATTTATTATCTAAAGATGTGTACTAGTTATATATCTTATTTATAAATAAAGCACGGAACACCAACTATTTTGGAAATAGACATGAAGTTTGCTGTTAAAATAAAAATGTCTTCAAAAATGGATATAGATTGATTACTTTTTAAAAATTCTCTTTTGGAAAGTAATATCTTTCCAAATCTCATTATATAGCATTATATAATGACATAAAATATTATATGCAAAATATTTTCATTATAAACCATTAATTCTTAATTATAAAATACCACATTTATTATTATAAATATAAAACCCACAAGGGATCTGTATATGAATGTCAGTATATTTATGCCTTGCGTGAGTATTATTTTTCTTATTCATTTAAGATCAGATTGTAAGCATTTTCCCAGTCATTAAGTGTTTAGGAAAAGGAATTAATAGGCCATTTCCGCCATGAATGGAGTTAGGAAATTAAGAGGAGTCTAGTTAGAAAAGAAAAGAAATACAGCCTGGCTTTGTGGTTTTGGCAACATTCCCTTCAGTCAGTTCATGAGATCTCAGTGTTTATATATCTCTTGTTCTTTTTTCTCCCTATGGTCCCATAAAGAAATGGGATTATCAGCAAAGTCCCTGGTGCTTAGAGCAAGACCTATTATTATCAGTATCATAGTCATTTGTCAGTATATAAGATCATAGTGCTTAGACTTTCACATTCTTTCTTCATGTTGAACTATATAAGGAAACAAGGAATTTGATTCATAAGAATATTTCTAGTTGAGTTAGCATCTTAACTGACCCCTGGGTTAAGTGTTTATCTGCTAAATGACTATTGAATACAAGACCATTTCTCTTGTACTTGTGGTTTCTTCTATGATTTGGGGTCATCATAATAAATATATTAATCTCATCAGCTCAGTAAAAATTTTATCTCCATTTGGTATCAATCCAAACAAGAAACCAAGTTCCAGAGTACATCCAAGCCCAATCTCTTTAAGGAAGAAGTTAAAAAAAGAAGCTCAACAACCTTCTTTCACAAATAAGGGTTTTCTTTTCCTAACTCTTGATGTCACCTTTCTTACACTTTCCTCAGTGCCTGCACCAGTCAATGTGCTAGACTCCTCCCCAGACATGAGCCCTTATTGTAGAACACTTTCTTTACTGTGCGTTGTCTCCTGAGTATAAACATATACATATTTCCATGCTTCTGGGAGTATGGAAGTCCTCTAAGTGGACCACTGTTCTTTACTGCATGATCAGTTGACATTGCTCTCAGTCTTCTGCCCAGACATCTGACTTCTCCAATCACAGTTCCCAAGGGCAGAGATTGACTTTCTTGAATCCGTCAGAGCTGATGATGGTTGTATTTATTATTGATATACTGAGTTTGCAATAATCTCAATTCAAGAGAATGAAATCCAGTGGAAATACATCAAGGTCAGTTTTAAATAGTCTAGCTGTGTCCTAGAAATCTTTCCTAGTTCCCCCATTATGCCCACATATATTAATACTAATGGACCTGTATTTTATTTGGTAGTTTGAAAGTACCATTTATTCTTATATTGAATGTAGTATCGCACATATTCCTTGACAATGTAAATTTAAAATGCGAGTCAATAATGACATGTTGGTTGGCTATATTATTTGGATTTCTACAGGGAGGTTACTATTTTGGAAATATAAACATTGGATGCCAACTGCTGTCTCCATTTCCTTCTCTCTGTTCACATCCATCAGTCAATCATCAAACACTTTTCAAGTCTATAGTCTCAATTTTTTCTTTACTACATTCTTCTTTTCACCCCATGACCCATGCCTTCGTTAAGAACCCCATGATCTCACCTCTGGCTATTGTAATATCCTTCTTGAAGTCTCACTCCTAATATGTCTCCTCTATGCTTACCTTCTATGTGAACATTGCTAATGACTCCTTGTCATTTACTAGATAAAATTTTTATCGATTTGCCAAGCCTGCAAGGCCCTCCATAATCTGGCTTCTGCTTCTTGTCCAGCCTCCTATTTGCCTGCTCCCAGCTCTCTGAAGCCACCCATTCTCACCACACTGTTGTGTGCTCCTCATTTTAGCACAGGCTGTTCCCACTGTCTGAATGCATGGCATATCCCTACTTGTACTTTAATTTTCAGGTCATCTGTTACCTTTCTTGTGATTTTACCTGTGTGCTCTTTCATTTGGGCATGTTTTTTAACCGCATGTTGAAGTTCAACACTGGTAGTTTTGTTCTCGTGTCTCTCTCTCTCTCTCTCTCTCTCTTTTAAATTTTTATTTATTTTTAAAATTTCTTTTCAGTGTTCCAGAATTCATTGTTTATGCACCACACCCAGTACACCATGCAACATGTGTCCTTGTAACACCCACCACCAGACTCACCCAACGTCCCACCCTAACTTCTTTCATGATGTATCTCATGTCTCCTTTCCAAAAGACTAGCTCTTTGGAGGCAGGACCTAGGTTTCTTCATCCTCGAAGGCCCTGTACCTAGTTAGGTGTCTGATGCAAAGTGAATGTATTATGAGGGTGTTCATAATGAAAGGACTGTCTGACGGAAGAAATGTGATTGTTAATTTATTTTAATCATATTACATCTGTGCTCTAATCACTAGATTCTCTCCTTTTCCCAAATATGCTCTAGGGAGCTTTTTTAAAATTTATGTACTTATACTTTATTGTCAAGATATCTAATCATTTGGAAAATGCAATTAGGCTAGTGTCAAATATTTGTTAGAAAAATATCTTAAAAGGCAAGAGAAGAAATACTTTTGATTAAATAGTGAAATTTCAGTGAGTTAGGAAAGGAGTTTCTCTTCTCCTTTACAAAACAGTGAAAATGTTTATGAGATGCGTCTTTATGTGTTAAGTTCTATGTCCTCTAAGCTCAGAAATTTTATAATTTCTTTCATAATTTGATTAGCTTTAAAGATAAATGTCTTATATACCCAATTCATGACAGGGAGCTTAGATACTAAGAGGACACTAGTGATCACTCTGCTACTGTACAAAGGTATACCTTTAGGAAATAGAATCACAGAGGAATAAAGTATGACCAGGTAGATTTTCATTTACTCTTGGAACTACAAGCCTATCCTTGCCACTGTCTTCTTAATTAGCTGGGGCCATTTTCTTCAATTCCGTTGAAAAGAAAATTTAAGACTCTGCCAGACAGCGGATCAAACTAACTCTCCACATTTTAATCAATAGAGACATTTGAAAATATTGACTTTATCTTAAATCCCACTAAAACACCAAAGGTATAAAAAGTAACAAAATGATGAATCAATTACTTTTTCTTTGATCAATTTTAATTGTGCATATGCTGTGTACTCAGAACTTGATATCAGGCACTCAGGATTTGGTGATGAAGATAATACATCTATTTCCTCACAGAGCTTAGGGAATTGACAAAATCAGAAGAGTGTCTTACTGATGACATCTCACATCTTAGTAGTACAAAAAACATTTAAACTTTAATTGTTGCCTTCTTCCCAATTTTGTGTTTCTTTGGTTGATTGAGTTTCCTAAGCCTTCCTTCAAAATTGTTAAAATTCCCTGTTTTCTATTTTATTTTGTGATAGCAAGAGACAAACATATTTATCAGGAGTTTTGCATAATTTCTTAGTATTTTTCTGAAAAATGTGCAACATTTCACAATATTTATCACCATAACTGCTAGTTTTATTCTTGTCTTTACCACAGAAGAAATATTTAGGAATCTATATCATAATCAAATGTGACAGAAGTATTTGTCTAAGATATTTCAGAGTATGTTATGAAGTCATAAGCACAACACTCATTACATTTGTACATGATTGATTTAATGAATAGTAAAAGGACTGGAGTTTGTGGCATGAATAACAGAATGGTGCTATATTCCTTTACTTTATATACCTATTAATCTTCCATGATGTACTAGGTTGCAAGTTAAATCTGAATATAAATAATTGAGATGACCTAACAACCTCCATTGTTTCATTAACATACAACATTCCATTTAATTGCCTTTGCTCATTGACAGATTAAATAATCAGCATTTATCTAAAGCTGATAAAGAGTTGGAATTTCCATTTTAAGTAATTGTTCCTTACATGAAAAATGGCAGTTGCAATGAATCATTTCCTTCATAATCATGTTATTTTTTAGGCCAATTTTTAAACTTTTCACTTGGAAAAAAGAAGGTTGAATCAGGAGACATTTTTTTTATTCCTTCCACCCTCAAGAGCAAAATGTGTCTGATCTGATACTGAGATGCACTGATCTGAGATCATGAGATACACACTTGTAATGCATTAATATTTTTCTGTTCATAATTTCCCTCAGCTTCTTATTTTGTATTTACTAGCTATATAGTTACATATAGATATGTATAACAAACTCAGAATAGTTTAAGTCAGGTGATTGAAATCATTAAAAACACAGAGTAAGTGATAGCACTGAGACATATGAATAACAAGGAATATTATTTAGATACGGATTCATAACGAACTACAGAAAAATTCTGGCTAAGAAAGATTAACAATTGCAATAAACCATATTTTTTTTTCTTTATAAGATCTATTCCTAAAATAAAAAGAGTGGATCTATTTCTAAAATGCACAAAACATGTTTTTTGACTGTTTACATTCAGAACAAAATATACAGAGCTAAGTTACATTATATATTTGGAAATAAGGGATGGACTGATAGGGAGTGATAATTCTATCAAAACCATATTGTTTTGTATTACTCTATTTTACTCATAATTTTAGGAATTTATTTTAGGAATTTTACTATTTTTATAATTTGGAATTTATATTAAAAATATTGAAACATAACACCTGATAAAAGATATTTTGGCCTCACTATAGTCTTTAAATGATATACTTTTTTAGTGTTTTTAAAGTTCATTTATTTTTTTAATTAATACGCTCTAGGAACTTTTTTTTAATTTTATTTTTTCAGTGTTCCAAGATTCATTGTTTATGCACCACAACCAGTACTCTATGCAATTTGTGCCCTCCTTAACACCCACCACTGGGCTCACCGTTCCCCAACCCCCTCCCCTCCAAAACCCTGTTTGTTTCTCAGAGTCCACAGTATCTCATGGTTCATCTCCCCCTCTGATTTTCCCTAATTATTTTTCCTTTCCTTCTCCTAACATCCTCCATGTTATTCCTTATGCTCCACAATAATAAATAAATAAATACATAAATACATAAATTTCATTTATTTATTAATTTATTATCTCTCCACCCAACATGGGGTTTGAAATTAGGACCCTTAGATCAAAGTCACATGCTCTTCTGACTGAGTCACACCACAGGCACCCTAAATTTTTAAATAATAAACAATAACAAAAGTTTCCATTTAAATACTTACATTTATATAGAGTTTTACATAAAAACAAATAATACAAAAGCATATAATGTTTATTTTTTATATTTACATAGATTAATATTACTTTTAGATACTATAATGAAAGGAAAGGTTTAGCCGTATTTATTTACTAGAAGGACAATGTTAGTGTCATAATATTATTAAGACAATTAGCATTTATAATACATGGCCTCAGGACACTAAACATACAGAAGATTTTTGTAGATTTTTTATTAAATAGTAACTCTTAACTCTAAAAATATGTATAAATGTAACATTTAACTGTAGATATTATAAATTTTGGACTCAGTATATCTATCAAATTTTAACAAATTTTCATTCTTCGGTACTGTAATTTGTAACAAATTTCAGCTTGTTTTATCATGCTCAATTTCAGAAGAATGATTAAGATAGATAATATTGCAAATAAATTAAGAACATGGTATATAATGAAATTTATGTTACATATAATAAACAAGAGTCATAACTGAGCTTTTTTCATGTAAATATATGCAACAGTAGATGTTTCCTACTTCTGTATTTTACCGATAGAGAAATTTTCTTGCCTGTGTGATCCAAGAATTATTTGACTTTGTTTTTAGAAGTAGGAGCATACCCAGATTTGAAGTGTGAATATTGAGGGCCTTTGAGTGTATAATAGCCCTAGGAACTCTGATTCAAACATTGCCTTTGTATATAAATTTTGAATCTTGCTCCTGATACATATTACTGTTTGTATTGGCAATTTCTACTATGAAATGACCTACTGTGAAATGTATTTAACACTTAACTGCATCCTAGTCCTATTGTTGCCTCATGGCAACATCATGGGGCAGTTATAATCCTCAGTGTATAGATGCAGGTACATAGAATAAGTAGGTTATATACAAAAGAAGATCTCTGGACTATAGCCTGAAGCAAATTTAAAGGAACCCCAAGCCTCCAGAAGTAAAAATTAGGTACAATGAATTAGAAACCAGCAAAAAAATGTTACATTCATTGTTTCTTCTTCAACTTCAATGTGTAGGGTTTCACACCAGTTTGGGGTAAGCTTGTGGATAGTTGGTCTACTAAACCCTCCTGTATTCTTCCCAGATAAATTAAACTAATAAATAGGGATCAGAAGCCAGCATCTAAATCCCATTTTCAACCCTTTCCAATGCTGTTATCTTAGGCAAGTTACTTAACCACTTTGGGTCTTGCTTGTCAAATAGAAATAATAAATTTTATTGTGTTTCCTTGAAGATTAAAAGGGATATTGAATTAACATACAAAAATATTGGAAACCTACCTGGATTTTTATAATTATAAACTGATTCCTCTTAAGCTCCTGGTGCCTTCCAAATATAGAACAATTTTTGATGTGGTGCTTATAATTTAATTAATTCAATCATGAGGTGCCTACCTGGTTCAGTTAGTAACATATGTGAATGTTGGGCTCAGGGTTGTGAGTTTGAGCCCTATGTTGCAGGTGATTACTTAGGAAAAGAAAATTCAATTCAATTATTCCAACATCATGTTGTCTCTTGTATGTGTTTACACCATAGTAGATGTGTGTGTATATGTACTGGATGGTTAATCAGCATAGAAAACTTAGGAAGGTTCATATAGAATTTACGCAGTATTTGAATCTAGTAGTCTTTTTAAAAAATGGGCCCAAATACAATAATTTGAAATGTGCTATTAGAATGACATATCCCTACTGAACAAGGTTTTAAATCTAGTTAGACGTTTACAAAAACTTCTCTTTGTATATGTCATTTATTTCCTCCCAATGTCAGACCCCTCCTTTTTTAGATTAAAAAGATGGCTTGTTGGCAAAGAATTAAATTAAAGGTTGGATTTTTGCTAATTTTTTATGTCAGTTATCAAAGACTATTAAATCTATTTCTATCATAGATCAAGAACTTTGAAATCAGAGTCACCTAACTATTGAAACTGAGATCTGCTTTTGACTTCCTTTATAAACTTCTGCTAATTACTTAACATCTCTGAACCTCAATTACCTCATCTATTTAGTGGAAATAGTAATGGCTACATCAAGGTGTCACTGTGAAGATTAAATACATAACTTTGCTACTCCTTAAAGACAATGTCTGGCACATAGTAAGTCCTCCAAAAATGGTATCCATTTACTTCAAGGCAAATATCATTTTTGCCTTTTAGTGTAGATGATATTTCTGTTCAGAGTAAACTTCATCTTTCTCAAAGTCTTATGATACCCTGTTTATACAAATATGACAAGTGACTAAGCACACACACATATATATATATACTTCGTAGAATAGGTAGTTGCTTCCTCTGATGCCGTGGATGAGATTAAGCGAATGAAAGAACAAGAATCATTGCTAGAGGGCGCCTGGGTGGCTCAGTGGGTTGAGCTGCTGTCTTCGGCTCAGGTCATGATCTCAGGGTCCTGGGATGGAGTCCCGCATCGGGCTCTCTGCTCAGCAGGGAGCCTGCTTCCTCCTCTCTCTCTCTGCCTGCCTCTCTGCCTATTTGTGATCTCTCTCTGTCAAATAAATAAATAAAATCTTTAAAAAAAAAAAAAAGAATCATTGCTAGTTTTACTATCAAATTGTTGATGTTAGTTTCATAACACTGGTGCGTAAGTAACTATATTTACATTTAAAAAAATTTTTTTAAGTGTGGCCTCTGCAGTTTTGTGATATAAAGTTTAAGTAATGGTCAAAGACTGACTCTGAGGCACTAATATCCAAGATATGCTTGGCCAGTACTCTTTAAATCCACATTAATAAATCAAAAGAATATTTCAGACAAAATGAAATGAAGAGTTTTAAGGTGAATTTGCCTAAAGGATATTAGGAATTCTCTTTCTTTATTATGCAGAGAGGAAATATTATGTTGATCTTTCATTTGCCTTTCTAAAAGGGTTCATAAATATTTTATTCATTAATCTTCAGAATACCCTGTGACCAAATTGAACCAGAAGGGAAAAGCAAAGTTATTAAACAGACACAGATGTTGAAATGGTACCAGATCAACCCTTCATGAAAAATCCCCGTTTATTGTTACTCATTAATTCATTCTCCAAATATTTATTGAATACCTATTATATGCAGGGTGTGGTATTAGATCATATGGATGATAAGAAAATACATATATATTAACATGATGAATGATCAATTTAATAAGAATAGTAAAACACATCCTTAAATAATGAAAAAAAAAACCCACATATGATAAGGAATATATGTAGAAAATAGTGTGTTTAGATGGGCGTTTACCCACTTTTTGTTTAGGACGTAATTGCAACTTCACATAAAATCACAGCTTGAGAATGTTACATGTCCAAATTAACCGGAAGAACAGTTCTCTTTCTTGGTGGTTCCCTCCTCACTGGACATGGTCAAAGTCCAACACCCTGTGACAAGTTCAAGAAACTCAGAGATATGATCAGGTTGATCAGGCCAGTTGGTGGGACTACGGGTTCCACTATAGGATGTTCCACTGAGACATAGCATATTTTGGCCAGAGAATTCCGCAGCTGCTCCCAGGTCTGAAGCACTCTAGAAAGTGCTTACTGCTGTCCTGAGATGTGGTCAGACATGGGGTCCTGGCATTTTCTGCTGAAAAATTTCTGCAGGCGAATGGTCATGTCTAGGTACCCATGCTTCTGTTGCCTCTGGTGGTAGAGGCTCTTTTTGCCAATTGTCTCTCCACATTCTATCTGGTCATTCAGCACTGAGGCTAGGGCTCAAATTTATTCTCAGACTGGCCTGGATCCCCACTGTTCCAGCTCTCAGTTACCTAGCAATTTTGTTCACACAAGAAAACAGGCAACTGGGGGCCTGCCCATCTCCCCAGTGAGGTGGACTCAGGAGCCCCACTGTAGTCCCAGGCTGTTTGCAGAACCAACCCCTCAGAGTGTTCTCAGGCCTTGTCTAAACTGTGCCCTCTCTCAGCGGGGACACTCTGAATTAGGGTCTTGACTCTTGTTCTCCGAGGAGCTGGAGAAAAAAGAGTCAAAAAGTTGACTCTTTTGCATATGTATCCTTTACCTCCCACCAACTCTCAAGCCCTTGGTACTAAGCAAGAAAGAGTGTTCTCTATGCATGGCTGCTGTAGCCACCACAGAGATGGTCCAGAATTAGCACTCATCTACTTAAATGAATGAATAAGTAAGAGCATTTTGATGGATCGCTTCAGAAGAAGAAAGCCTGTGCCCGGACACTTTGATGTTTCTCTCTTCTAATATAGAGCTAAACAAACAATCATTATTATTATTTTCATGGCTTTTATTATTTCAACATCACCAAGTCCTGGGCACATGCACCACAGTGTTACAAGAATTGGAAAGGTTGGTGTGATTGGGAAAGGAATTTTGGAGGAGGTAGTGCTTGAGCTGGATCTTGAATTTGAATTCAAACATAAAATAGTATTTTGCATAAGACTAGGTGAGAACAAGAAGGCCATGTGGAAAGAAGAGAATGGAAAGAGATTATTAAATGTTTAAGAATAGGAGAGTGCAATAAAAGTAATATTTACCATTTACTGTGTACCTACTTTTTACCAAACATGCCATTTGTGGTAGTCACATGAAGATGCACTTGCCTTACATTACTTCTGATTATCACAAAAATGGTGCAAGGTAAATATTATTTCTCACTTTACAGATGATAGAACTGAGGCTCAAATATATTTTAGTATATTATCCCAGGACATTCAAATCAGAGGTGGAGCTGAGCTTCATGTCTAGGCCTTTCTAATTTGATACCCTGGTCTCTTCCGCTGCTTCACGCTACTCCCAGAAACTCTCGTTTCTGGGGACTCTCTGCAGGTGCATTCTGCACCTCCAATGGAGGCAGGAAGCTGTAATTCAAGCATAGAAGAATAATGACTGGAAGTAGAGTAGAGAGGGCTCAAAGGAATGATTGAGCAGCAAGACGTTTTTCAGATGGGAAAGAAGAATAAGAAACAAGAGAGGCCTTTGAACTTTCCAGCTTAGGTAACTGTGAGGGCAGTAATAGTTTAATAAAAATGGTCCCATCTGGAGGAGGAGGCGGCTTGGAAAGGGGACAGTGTTGATTACAGACATGTAGGATTGGAGATGATAATACCTAAAAGGAGAAGGACAAAAAGTTGGAAGCTGGAATAGTGTTTCTCATTGCAGTAATGTCTCAGTTTCCTTGTCAGAAACAGAGGGAAACACCCCAAATCCAGTGGGTATATGTTTACAATCCTTCATAAAAAAGGATGTAGCCAACCTCTTTGGCCCTAGACTAAACAAGCCTGAAAGTGAGAAAATTTAGGCCATACTGAATATTGGTTAAGGAATTACTGCATCTTAGTGCCTTTGGTTTTCAGTAGTTGTACCGAACAGCCTGAGGCTCCACCAAATGTGTCCTGGGTCTCGGAAAGATGCCTCGGGAAAAGAGATGTTCACTTGAATTCTGGTCCTGTCTTTCAAGGAAAATATTACTTCTGCTAAATATTGCTTTCAAAAATCAACTTCTCAGACTCCATTCTTAGGCTTTAAAAATCCTTTACCAAAGGGAAAAGGGAGATGAGTAAGTGAAAAATTAAAGATAGTGAAATACCTTTAAAATATGAACTTCTCTAGCCCCTAAGGAAGGTGCACATAGATTTAACTGACAAAAACCATGCATAGATTTAAGTTTGCTAGACTACTTAAAATTTCATTTTAATTAATTTGAAATAATCCAAATGATAATAAAGTAGAAATGGATGTCACTTTTAAAAGTATCATATATATGTTGCATGTTTAATATTATTTAAATTTTATTTTATGGATGATATTGTAGAAAATTTATAAACTAAAAAAAAAAAAAAATTTGAATTGGGGAGCCTAGGTGGCTCAGTGGGTTAAAGCCTCTGCCTTTGACTCAGGTCATGATCCCAGGGTCCTGGGATCGAGCCCCGCATCAGGCTCTCTGCTCAGCGGGGAACCTGCTTCCCCCTCTCTCTCTGCCTGCTTCTCTGCCTACTTGTGATCTCTCTCTGTCAAATAAATAAATAAAATCCTTAAAAAATTGTGGAGAAAAATTAAAATTTTCTGTTTATTAACATGACAAGTCAAGAGAATGACAACATTTTAGGAACTAGTAGAACCTTTCTTAACTTGCATTGCCTTAACTGATTCATAAGAGTAACCAAAGCTTGCTCTCTATCCACTATTTAAAATAAACTAATTGATGTCCATAACAGCCTGAGAAATCACTGCTAGCAGTCTCCTCAATGAGGTTTCTGTATTTTTCTCTCACAGTTGTATATTCTCTAAAAAGGTCAGTAATGATTCTTCCAAAGCCATTTTATGCTTGTTGTATTTATTAATGACATAATTCAGTTAAATATTATATAAAATAACGAACTACAAGGGTAAATCAGAATTGTTTCCAGGAAAACTAAGTTGATTACATTGAAAAACTTGGCACAGGCAAGCCATCTAGATCTATTTTTTTAATATTAGCGTGAGCAAGACTGCCCTAAAAGGTGGATTCTGCACATAGTTTGTTCCACAAGTCTCTTTCTTCTTCTTTCAACTGAAAGAAACCAAAGCTGAAAATCATGGCTAACCATTATGTTTGGGATTTATGCAAAATAGGAGATGGATTTTAAGCAGCAGACCCATGAAAAGGGTCTTGCCTCTACATTAACATATTTAGGGATATTTTATTTACACTAAAATAAAACTTCTAAAGTATATATGCTTTAACCAACCATCTTAATTAACTGGCCAAATGTTAGCTTTGGTTGCTTTAGATAAGAGGTCACCCATGCATTTATTTCTATTAATTTTTTGTGCGCTTGTACATGTTTCATTAGAAATGGGATCTTATGGTATATAGTTTGCATGATGTTTTCTTAAAGTTAAACTAACATTTTTAAAAATTTGCTATGTGATAGGCACTGTTCTTGCTATAGAGATATAGTGGTAAGGGTGGAGTTTATTTACCTTCTATTTGGGAAATAGAAGAATAAGTTAAAGAAAACTAGTTAGATTAAAAAGATAGAGAGTGATTACCAGTGAAGATAGAGATAAGATAAGAAGATAGAGAGTGATTAGGAAGGCTCTTTAGCTACAGTATTGCCAGGAGCTGATGTTTGGGATAGGTGCATATAATGAGAAGTAGGAAGCCATGAAAAGATTTATCAGAAGAACATCTAGGCAGAAGAAACAAGTGCAAAATCCCTGAAATGGAAACAGGTGAGTTGAGTTTCTCTGTCTGCTAAATAATTTAGAATAAGAGGGAAAATGATAGAACAGAAAGTAGTCATGAGATATGTGATTTAGATCTTTGAAGGACATATAAATTTGGATTTTGATCAAAATGCAGTGAAAGCCCTGGAGGGATTTTACAAATGAATATTAGACTTTACTGGTCATTGGTTGTTAGCACATTTTCTTTTTATGTCCATCTCTTTGTATAATAGAACAATATTACTTCTGAAGGAATAGAAAAATCTTTATGAACAGTGTACATATGTTTCAAGTGGTGACGAATTGAAAGAAACATATGTTTGGTAAGTGTATCAAATTGTATGAAAAATAAAACCAATGACAGTTAAAGTAAGAATTCACTGTTTTAATATGCTACCAACGTAAGACAGTAATCATTTATAATTGCCAGCAAATGACAAAGTTAAATGTGGTAAAAAAATATTTTGCATAGCAATTAATTTCTCCATCTGCTTTGATGCTTTTTAAATATTAAATATTGAACATACAGTTTTTTTAATGGCATTGTTTTTGTGTTTTTAATGAGTTATTTAAAATAAATTCCTTAAGAAGTGCAATGATACAGAATACATCAACAGTGATAGGAAATATGTAAGGAGACATGCAGAATTCTAATCTTCTTGCTGGTATTGTGTTCAATATTTTGCCTTGATCGACACATACCCACAGGAACACAGTTGGACAGAATATCTTTCTGTGATCTTTAGTAGCTCTGTGCTGCCCCATAAATGACTCAGCTATGAATCAGTGAATGTGCTTCAGGCTTTGATTTTTGTTTTTAGTTCAAAGACGACGAACATCATGAGGGCACCACCCAGAGAGAGATTTATCATGTTTTATTTCAGATCTCTTATAGTAAAAACTGAATTTTCTTGTCTTTGTTCTACCAGATATCTTCTATGCATATCATAATTTTAAAAAATAAGCTGTTTTAAAAATATATAGTAAAGAATATTAACCAACACAGAATAAAATTGAAGTAGGTTTCCCCACCCTTTAAAACACCTAATACCATCCCAAGACATGCCTATTGGCATATTTATTATTCAAAAACTCGATTTTCTCATATTTTGTATTTGCAAATATTTTTTTTATACTATGCAGTACATTAATTTGTTTTAAATTTTATAATTCAGGGGCATCTGGGTGGCTCAGTTGTTTAAGTGGCTGCCTTCGGCTCAGGTCATGATAATTGAGGGTCCTGGGATTGAGCTCCGCATCTGGCTCTCTGCTCAGCGGAGAGCCTGCTTCTCTCTCTCCCGCTGCCTGCCGCTATGCTCACTTGGGCTCTCTCTCTGTCAAATAAATAAATAAAATCTTTAAAAATTTTTTTATAATTCAGAATATATCAAATATAGTGTCTGTTTCGGTCCTCCATGAACCAATTCCCAAAATGGGATTAGATGTGCAACAGATTTATTGGCAGACGTGCCTGGGATAGATAAAGAAGGCGAAGCTAGAGCATGTAGAGACTCCGTCTGAGACTCAGTTCTGATATCTGATACAGGAGGAGAGAGGAGTGTTAAATTTGGATACGAAATGCCTTAGATGGCCATGCAGAAATTCTTAACCATGCCGAAGGGGATTCCTTGAGCCAGAGCTTCCCACTAAAGACGTTCTTTTCCAGGAAGGACTGCCTTGATTCTAGCAAGCCTACCAAGCTCAGTCATAGACACAGTGGTGTCTTTGAAGGTGTAGAAGCTAAATTTCCTGCAGCAGTTTGTCTTGAAGGAAGATTCAAGCAGTGGGTCATCTCCATGGCCAACACACATACACATTCTGGGCCTTTTAGTGGAGTTATTGTCAAGAGATACAGATTTTCTTCCTTGGTTTCCTTAGTTTATAATTCTTGCCTTTAACTTAGCAGGTGCTATAGTGTTATCAGGTGAGAAAAAGAGGAGGCACTGTATCACTGCATCACAGGCTCTGGATTAAAAAACAACAAAAACAGCAAATCAATTAATTAGTCTCAAAACATATGCCCTGATTATAGGACAGTATAGGCTTATATGGGTTTACAGATGAATAACTGTGTTTTCATTTGACACAAAATGCAATTAAGACGCTAATCCAAAATTGTAGGATGGTTATTACAGTTCAATGAGGAATGCCTATCAGTGTCCAGCAGAACAGGGAGAAAAACTTAGAAGTAAACATGGAAAATCCTATAGTCAGACAACAAAACACATAGATTTAATAATTGAGTTAACTGAGACTAGTCATATGACCTACACAGGCATTATATAGTTTTAAACAATTGTGATAATATACTTCTACTGAGACTAAAACCCTACAGCACAGGCAGCAAATAGGATCACCTACTCTGAGCTCTGAAGGGTGCTCAACTCACCTTATTAATTAATAAGTCATAATTTAGTCCTTGGACTACAAAATCTTTGATTCACAAGGATTGTTGGATTTTTCAGTATTTCTGGATCATAAATTATTGTACCTATTTTTAAATTAATTATTATTTTATATTAATACAGCTTAAAACTCAGTAACAGAGTATAGTGAGTGTTGATCATGTGTCAGGCATTGTCCTGGGTAATGTTCATATATGCGGCAAGCAAATTGGGTTTCTCCCTTTGATGGTTCATTAAAATTTCATTCATTCACACCTTAAGCAGACCTACCTATCAGTTGTTGGTTTTTTGTTTTTTTTTTTTTTAACTTTGTTTTATCAAGGGATTTAAGCAACTCTTCTCTACTAGTATAGAAAGATGCTCCAAGGGGCGCCTGGGTGGCTCAGTTGGTTAAGCAACTGCCTTCTGCTCAGGTCATGATCCCAGGATCCTGGGATCCAGCCTGGCATCTGGCTCCCTGCTCAGCGGGGAGACTGCTTCTCCTCCCACTGCTGATCCCCCTGCTTATGTGCTCTTGCTGTCTCTCTGTCAGACAAACAAACAAACAAACAAACAAAGAAAAATGCTCTAAAATTGAAGAAGGGACATTCCCATTAAGTAGATAGATAGCTTAGCTCAGGTGTCATCTTCCCAAGCTGAATAACTGGGCTTCGTAAGGTCTAAGTGTTTAAGCTGATGGCTCTAGTGGTAACTGGGTTGCTGGGTTAAAACCTTATGTTTGTGATTTCTGGCCAGCCTTTTATCTCTTAGCTTCAGGTTTTGGCACAGACCTAGGATGGCAGAGGATCATCTGCTTTTTCTATGGGATAGAAGGCAGAGAATTCTTGCCATTAATGTTTAGCCTTGCTCTCGTAGGAGTTTGTGTGTGTGGCTGGAATAGCAAGATTTGGTTCTGGGTGAGAGAGAACTTAACAGTGTCAGTGCAGGGATGTTCTGAGTTTACCCTTAGCCCCTGGGGATTGTTTCATGCACAAAACATTCATCAGTGCCACTGTCAGAGATAGCTGGTCTCTCATTGATTTGATCAGGATGACATTTAGTATGTTTTAAGTAAAAGAGGAGCCCACTGATGAGTTCTCATTTTGAAGTCCTTTCAAATAAGAAGCATTTAAAATGTCATCTCCTGGGATGATGAGCTAGCTGCAGTGTGTGAAAGGCAGGAATGGTGAAATGGGAGAGGAGGGGTTTATAGTCTCATGCGGATATGCCTTTGAGTCCTGGCTTTGCTGCTAACTTGCTACGCATCTTTGGAAAGATGACTTGAACCTCTGTTTTCTCGCCAATTGGATGGGCTTACAAAGATATACCACAAAAGGTGATTGTGAAGATCAAAGGAAACCACATGTACGCAAATGTTTTGGAAATGCCTATGACTGAATGTGTGTAAAATGTTGTCATATGTAGCATTTTATTTTGAATCAAGAGTGACTGGACTTTGTGATATAAATTATTTCTCCTTTTTAAAATAAATCTTTGAGTCATATTTAATCTGCAAACTAAAAACAAAATAAAAACTATGATAAGTAAAATTTTGTGTGATTGGGTCTGGCTCAAGCAAAAGAAGACGGTCATTGAAAATTGCCCAAAGTCCCTCCAGGGGCTCACTCACTTTCCTAATCCTAAGAATTTCTTACTTTCTATGTGGGCCCATTATAAACCTCAGGTTTATAAATCTTCTGAAAGAGACAAACTGATAACTAATAATCTTTTTTTTTAAAGATTTTATTTATTCATTTGTCAGAGAGAGAGCGAGCGAGAGCGAGCACAGGCAGACAGAGTGGAAGGCAGAGTCAGAGGGAGAAGCAGGCTCCCTGCGGAGCAAGGAGCCCGATGTGGGACTCGATCCCAGGACGCTGGGATCATGACCTGAGCCGAAGGCAGCTGCTTAACCAACTGAGCCACCCAGGCGTCCCACTAATAATCTTTTTTTAAAAAGTTTTTATTTATTTGAGAGGAAGAGAGATCACAAGTTGACAGAAAGGAAGGTGCGGGATGGGGAGGGAAAGCAGGCTCCCTGCTGAGCAGAGCTTGATGTGGGGTCCAGTCCCAGGACCCTGGGATCATGACCTGAGCCTAAAGCAGAGGACTAACCCACTGAGCCACCCAGGCGCCCTATAACTAATAATCTTGATGAACTATCTTTGTATAGTTGATATTTGGAAAAACTTTAAGATATAAATCTGCCTCCATCCACCTCTTTTCAACAAGGGCTCACTCTATGCACTGCTTGAAAACTGAAAGGCATTTTGACAGCTGAGTTGACCCTTCAAAACAATTCTGGTGACCCTTCACCTTCCCTTTCTATGTTAAACCAGGAAGAAAAGAAATAACTCAGAGCCATAACAGATGTAGACTTCAAATGGAAGCTTAGCTGTGTTTATGAGAGGTGAGAGCACAGGTTAGTTGTGAATGGGAGAGATAATTATAAAATTTCCTGATGATAGTGTACTTATTACTGTAACCATTACCAAGACTCTGTATCATTTAACTCTTTCAATGAAGATCACTGAGACTTTCTTTATCTATTTCCCCAACCTGGAAACCAGAATGAAACACTGGTAAACCATTAATTTTTATATTTTAGGAAATCTACTGCTTTCTTTATGTTCTTTCTTCCCTTTTGTCATATAAGTAAATGATCAGTCTCTGGCATTTGGCTCAGAATATTTCAGGAGAATATTTCTTCTCTCTGGAGATGACTTCCTGGGATGAAATATTGGAGTATTACTACTCTGTTGCTTCCACACTGGTTTTGGTGGACCCCTTCTTGTGTTCAGGGTTCATTATCACACTTCCTCAGGGAAGTGAATGTCAGGGAATGTCCATCTAATTCATTGCAGACACACACACCCTGAGCCACCTACTTTCCTACCCTCACAGTTTTCATTTCTGTTAATGTGTTAACTGTCTAATGGCTCTTCTTCCAATGTAAGGTCCATAAAAGCAGAGATCTTGCCTGACATGGTTACCACAGTAACCCCTGCCTCTAGAACAAACCCATTACTAAACGAATAAGTGAGTAAACTTTAGTTTTGTCCTCTGGAAAATGCATATCATAACACTGAACATTTACTTCATAGGGTTCTTGTAATAATTATGTGAAACAATGAATGTAAACATGTGTAAAGAATTTACCACAGTGCTTAGTAAGGACTCTATAAATACTGATTGTTGAAGGAAATGAATGCTTATATTTTAAAAATGCTTATCCAGGTAGCTCCTTGGTGTCTCAGTCTATTAAACATCTGACTCTGTATTTACGCTCAGGTCTTGATTTTAGGGCCATGACGTCAAGTGGCACATTGTGCTTCCTGCTGGGCACGGAGTCTACTTTGAAAAAATAAAATGCTTATCCACAGGAGAAAAGTTGTAGCACCAGGGTAAAAACATTATTTTATTTTCTGTGGGCGAGAGCAGGGAAATTGAGATACAAAGAGAAAGTGTAATTTAAATAAGTGTATTTAGATTCATAATCTCATTTCTTAACCTTAAAATAACTGTTGTGAAGAACTATTTTCTTTTGCTTGGACTGTATCTTGCTCGACTCTGCCACCCACTTAAGGTTTTAATAATCTTGAAGTTTTTGTTCAATGGATGGAACATTGCTAATATAGTTTGTGTGGACACTTTCAAATAGCCACCTACCCCTTTGGGGGTGTTACATTGGTAAGGATTGTCTTGTGCAGTAGGAATCACTGAGACAATGATAAAGGATTGCCTAGGAAAACACCACACCTCTTCTAAGCCAGATTTTATGATTATACCTGTCTATCCCTGTTAACATTTGCTGTGTTTTACATTGTCAACTTAATTGGCTGCTGAATTTTAGAAGATATACTGTGAATGTTATGACTAAAATTAGAAAACTTAAAACATTCTTCAAGATAAATTCAGTGTGATGATGAAATCCTCTGACTAGATAGTAAATACATTGCCAAATATATTTTAAAAATCCCACAAAGAATATTTTTAAATTCATCCTGAGCTCGCATTTTGTCCATCTGTGTCCTAAATTTGGTTCCATAATTTGAGATACAAGAAGTTTGTAATTTTAATATAAATTCCAGAGAGTAATATTCATGACCATATGCTTATACATGTTCTTTCTAAATATGTGGTAGTAATATTAACTATTAATAAACTACATGATGCAGTAATTTGCATTAAAAGAGACAATTGAATTTAAATAGCTTTTTCATTACTTATACTTTCCTTGGGAAGCCAGCGACTTACATCCAAACACTCTGAAGCGAAGCATTAAGATAAAATTTCTTTAATGATGTGATGAGAATTTGTATGTCAAAGAGCACTATTGACTTACATGTAAGATCAAAAAAGAAAGTGTGTTATGTTAGATGAATCAGTTAGAGAATTCCCATCTCACATCTGAACTCAAAGTATCCTGACTAAAAACATATAGTGGCATTTTCACGTATTCTGGGCACACAGACCAGCAACAATTGGCCAAAATATTACATGATAAAAGCTAGGAAGCAGGACTTTTTTCTCAAAAATGCTAGACTGTGGCATTATACTTGACATTTAGAAAAGCATTTTATAGTGGTTGTTTCTATCAATATTTCTACTGCAATTTGATACTAAAATTATATTTATTTTGCTTTCCAAATTTCCTTCAACTGCTAAAATATGAACTATAAATTATCCCCTACTTAGGTCAAATTAATCACTCCAATTGACTGAGTAAATTTGCAGCCAAGCTGAAATTAGAATTTTCAATCATGATTAGAAACATAATTAAAATTGAATGGAGTCAATCATAGAAAAAAATATATTTAGCTTCTCAACACTTTAAAGTTCTTTTGTTTAGACCGTAGGATTATAGTTGACTGCTGTCATTTAGAACCTTTTTATTCTATGTGTGGCCCACTGAACAGCAGCATCAGTATCAATGAAGAAATACAGAAAATCAGGTTTCATTCAGACCTACCGAATCAAAATCTGCCTCCTAACAAGATCTCCAGTGATCTGTATGCCCGTTAAAGTTGGAGAAGCAATGATTTCGAACAACACTCTATACTTCCTCATTTTTTTCCTTACAATAATGGTTGTACACCACTTACTAAGGTGGATTGCAGTAAAAATATTAATTTTGACATAAAATGTCAAATATCCATTAGGCTTTCTATATCTATCTGAGCATGAGAAAGGCCAGATTCCCAAGAGTGAGCTATGCAATATGTATCTTATTTTCTGCTAACTAGGTATTGATATTTTGTTACTAGTAAAGATTTAAAACTATCTAAATGCTTCATTCAGGTGACAAAGTGTTCATGGGCAATAAAGTATCGGAGCTAAATTTTCACTTTTATCACCATTGAGGGAAACAATATTCTCAGAGGCATCCAATATCATTAACCAGAAAATCCCTACTCAAACCACAGTGCTCAACAACACACTGTTTAGTCCTTATTTATAGTTTCCAATTGGATTTTAGGTAAAGGGCTCTTGTATGTTTTAAAATTCACACAGCAGGCACAATAATTAAATACTCATATAATCAGAATTATTTTTTCTCAGATATCTTATATGCTTCCTCAATAAAAGTAGAGGTCTTCAAGATGAGGCCTATCTACGCTAATGTAGGGGCACAAATATAAGTGAAAATATATTTCTAAGATGTTTGGTCAAGATCAGAAAAACAAAACAAAACAAAACCCTTCAGTTTTTCCTTTTACAATAGAAGCTTATCACAAGGATAAAGATAAAAGAAAGCATGAATGCAGTCCTCTTTGTAAGTGTAGGAGGGAAGGCTGTCAGAAAGAAGATGCTATGACTAAGCGGCCCATGTCCTTGAGGTTGTGAGATGTTCTTTTTAAAAATAAAAATCGTACGAGTATTCTACCTAGAGCCATGATGTCTGTTACCAGTACTGATTTATACACACGAAACAACAATGTCCTGACCTTTTTTTCTTTAAATTTTAAATTTTATAACATATGAGTAGTGTTCCTTAAGGACTTATTAAATGGTGCTATTGCTTTCCTGAAAATTCAGAATGCTGAAATTTCCTTCGGGTAATTGGGCTGAAGGAGACCCACGTCAATTAGATACTTTGTTTATAAATAAATAACATCATAATATGAGTTCTGTTTAACAAAAATAAATAGATGTTATTCAAGAAATATATTTATCAAAGGAAAGACTCAAAGGGAGCTTTATCATCCTCTAGAACGAGGTCTATTAAGCTATAAAGGTATTCAGTGAAAGATAATGACAAATCAGTTTCTTTTCACTGGAGCTATTTTGACATCTCCATTCCCGCTACTCTTTAGTCAAAGTCTACATGATGAGCAACTATTTCTTGCTAGCTTCTGTTACTCGTGTTTAATCTCTTGGATCAATCAAGACCTTTAAAACTTTGTTTTTGCCAATGACTATGATTAGAAATAAGCAAATATGGCTATATTTGTGACAGAGAAACTTAAACTTTCTAATCCTTGTCTTTTGAAATATCTCTCCATTTCGAAGCAAAGAAAACAGCCTAACTGTCCTTTGTCCCTTTGTCATCTATTCTCTAAAAAGTGAAAATGGGATAAGTATAGTATCCTAAAACCCTAAGCTTGCCTTGGGATGGCTTGCTTTCTTTTATATTACATTAAAAGTCGAAAACCTTTTTTATTTAAGCTGTCAGATGAAGTTTATTGCTTTCAAAATAAGCTTTCTTCTTAGTGAAATAAATCCCACTCCTTCTTTCTTAAATTGAAACACAAAAAAATATCTAATGCATTTTAGAGTAGTATATTCACTTGTTATTTAAGGGGGTCATGCAGAATGGAGGTAGATTGCCAGAGCATTCCTCCTGAGCTGATAAAGCACTTTAGTATTATGCGTTTATCGGAAGTATTTCTCTTAACTCTTGGAAAGTTCTTTTTTTTTTTTTTTTAAGATTTTATTTATTTATTTGACAGATAGAGACACGGTGAGAAAGGAAATACAAGCAGGGGGAGTGGGAGATGGAGAAACAGGCTTCCTGCCAAGCAGGGAGCCCCATATGGGGCTTGATCCCAGGACACTGGGATCATGAACTGAGCCGAAGGCAAAGATTTAACCCACTGAGCCATCAGGTGCCCCTGGAAGGTTCTTTTTTAATATGAGGAGAACCAAAATGATCATACCTCTAAAATTAAAATTTCACTGATACCTGCAAAAATAACATTTAAATGAATTAACAAGTCAAGTTTTACAGTAACTATTAGAAACACTATCCACACGAGTTTTATGGCCTGTTCCAATGGTTAGTATCCAGAAATGAACATGCTTTTTGATGCCTTGACTCCCATGCTTTTGATAAATTGATGTATCTTACTCTGTGCCTGTTTCTCTAAGAAAACTGTTCAAATAATAATTCAACAAAAATTTTTAAAAAATAATTTAACAAAAATGAATTTTTGAGTTAAAAATTTGACTTTAATACTTTATCCTAGAGAAATTCTTTCAAAAATTCTATTTTGACATTAGCTTTTAAAATGTTAATGTTTTCTTTTGAATTACCCATTTGGTTTTTTCTCTTTGGAGACTCACTTTAGAGATGATCACACCCATGCTCCTTTGTTTTTGATACAGTAGCTGTTCTCATGTTTAAGTTTTATCATACACAATGTCTAATTTCACTTTTAAGACTTCTTAATTCTCTTGCTCTGTCACAAGGCTTTTTTTGGTAGCCATTTTATTTCTTTTTACCTTTTATCCACTTGAATTTCTTAAAAGTGAGCGTCATTTTCGCGTGCCTGAATGGCTCAGCTTGTTAAGTGTCTGCGCCAGCTCATGATCTCAGGGTCCTAGGATCTAGACCCCATGTTGGGCTCCCTACTCGTCAGAGAGTCTGCTCCTCCCTCTGCCTCTTCCCCCTACTTATGTGCACATGCATGAGTTCTATCAAATAAATAAATACAATATTTTAAAAACAGATTTTCATTTTGAATTCCAAATCAGAAGAATTGATTTTAAAATAATCTATAATATAAAGCAAACAAAAAGTATTATATTAAACATGCTAAGGTATTACAAAGTGTTGCCAAAGTCTAAATAACAATTAAAATGTAAAAAAAATTAAAATATAAAGAAATACATTAATATACAAATGTATAAACTGTGTGACTCTAATATTAAAAGCATACTTCGAATGGTTTCAGTATTGACTAATGTTAGTGTACCAAAAAGAAAAATGTTCAAATCTACTTACAGGTTCAGGAAATGAATCACATCAAATGAATTCAGATAAAAACACCACAAATATGGGCTTTAAGATGTTATAGCAGAAATTTAGAAAATTTCATTAAGATTATGTTTTGTGTTTAATTTCTGTTCAACTTCAAAGCCTCATTGAAAATCTGCCTTTTGCTAGCTTCTTTGGTAGGCACAGATTAAATGGAGAGGAAATAATATAGTGTATATCTCGTGCCACAGACTAGTGAGTAAACAGTCCTGTGAACAAATAAATGTCACTCAGGCTGCTAAGTGCTTATGGAAATTGAGCAAGAACTAAGGTGCATGTCTAGAGCATGTAGTTGCATCTGAAGGAAGTCCTCTCAGAGCATGGGAGGCTAAGCTCAACCTTGGAGGATGAAATCACTGGTAGAGGAGGTGGAAGACAGGACTGATGGGGAGCTTTTTAGTCAGAGAAACTGATTTCTCCAAAGTCATGGAAATACATGACAGTGCAGAATACTTAGGAAACTATGAAGAGTTTACTCTAGTATACATCTAGAAATTTAAAGATCAGACCAACATCTTTCATTATGCCACGAGTAAAATATAATCCAAAAACTGCCCATACATGTTTAAGTTACACGAGAGGGTGTTTTGTTGGTTTGTTTGTTTTTAGTGGTCTTCATTAATCTCTTTATGAAAGAGAATTATTTCTGACACAGCTGCCAAACTGGCATGCTTGCAAGTGGAGGAAGGAAGAAGGAAGAAAGCTGAAGAGAAACTTGAGATTTAGTAACAAACGTGGAAGAACCATTGAAAGGGAATGCCGGTACTTCCTCCCACCCCCAAAGACTTTATTTATTTATTTATGGCATAAATGGAGAGAGAGAGAGTGCACGTGAGCAGGGAGAGGAGCAGAGGAGGAAAGAAGAATCTCAAGCAGACTTGAGCCCCAAGCCCAGACATGGGGCTTTATCGCACGTCATGGAGATCATGACCTGAGCTGAAACCAAGAGTCAGAGGCTTAACTAACTGAGCCACCCAGGTGCCCCCTTGTCTTGGCTTTAATACCCATTCAGTTCATAAATGTGCTTTGTGTTCTTAAACAAGTCATATTCTCCCCTACGTTTCTTAACTATAGAACATATTTGACTCAAATAAGTAGTGTTTTCACAAAATTGTGTTACTTAAGGGAAAAAATTTGATAGTATCTGTTGGAAATCCTGAAAGAAATTTTGAAATCCCACTCTTCCTATTCATAGTTCTTATTCGTAGTTCATAGGTCCTCATTCTATAGCTCTTCCACCCCTACCCCTCTACCGGCTCCTCTTCTCCAGACAATTTTCCTTCTACCTTTTCTTTCCTATGTCAACTCTTGAGTATCTATGGATAAACCTAAGGCTTCATGAATACAGTTTGAAAATTATTTGCCCAGGGGCGCCTGGGTGGCTCAGTGGGCTATGATCGCAGGATCCTGGGATGGAGCCCTACGTTGAGAATCTCTGCTCAGCAGGGAGCCTGCTTCCCTCTCTCTGCCTGCCTCTCTGCCTACTTGTGATCTGTCTGTCAAATAAATAAATAAATAAAATCTTTTAAAAAGAAAGAAAATTACTTGCTCACATAATTTCTAATATTCTTTTAGGCAGTATTTTTTCATACCTGAATGGTGTTCAATTAAGAATTAAAAATAAGGGCACCTGGGTGACTCAGTGAGTTAAGCATCCAACTCTTGATCTCAGCTCAGGTCAGGTCTTGATCTCAGGGTTGCGTTGAGCTCCATGCTGGGTGCGGAGCCTACTTAAAAAGGAAAAAAAAAGTTAATAGTAACAAGGAGAAAAGGAGCAGAGCAAAGAGGGGCAGTGGCAAAAAATACAATTGGGTCCAATGTTCCTTTGACAGAGGAAGGATCTAATGAACAGTAGAGGTATACTATAATGGAAGAAAGCAATAGCCAGAGAAGGTTCTAAAAGTTCTGATGCTCTGACTGATTAGAAAAATCATTAAGATTCCATAAAATATGGAACTAAAATAGTAATTATAAATATTTGTTCATTGATTCTTTATTATGTTCCAGATATTTTAAATATTTTGGACTTATTTAAATATCCAACTGCAAGGTAGATACATTAATTCTTCTTTGCAGAGAAAGTAACTCTAATAAAAAAGGTCAAATAATGGCTTCTTATTGACTCCATTAACCAACAATAGACAGGCAGTCCTCTTGTATTGGACCCTCATGCATGGTGAACTTAATTCTTAAAGCCTATGTACTTTTAGAATAGGCAAAATTATTCCCATCTTATAGCTAAAAAAATTGATATCCCAAAAGGTTAAATTTATTGCTCAATGTGAGGATGTCTGGCTCCTTCTCCAATGCCCCTTCATCTCCATACTTTACTGCCTCCTTAATCTCCACAGGAATCATTTTCCCCTTTCTATCAGCCTTCAAAAGCTTGTTGATTGCTCTCTAATTATAAATACTTGGAGAAAAGTGTGTAAATTGATATGCAAATGATCTTTTCCCCTTAGCAAATTAGCACTTTACTTCCATCTAATTAAGTAGCTTTGTGGAGGAAATGGATTTTTGAAAGAAGAATGGAAAGTGTTTAGATTTGTTCTAGGGGTGTTTCTGGTTTAGCAAGCCCTGTGAATGAGGTATAGAAAAAGGAGTTGTGAGTGGGAGCAAACAATGAAAGCAGAGAAAAAAGGCAAGGGGGTGGCATAAGATGAGAAAATTCAAGTGTACTGTCTGACAAACCTTCATGGGAAAGTAAACCACCTTTCATCTTTCATTCTTTCCTGAATGGTGATGCATTTTTTTAAAATAAAATAAAACTTTAATAATGAGAAAGATCTTGTTTCCTTTCATACTTCCGAGTATTAACGTTGACGTAGTATTCATTGGAAATGGATATATTCAAATTAAATTACTAACTTCATTAAGGGTTCAGAACTTACAGGACATGCTTTTAATTAGGAAAAAATTGACTCCTGGAATTGTGTTACAAGAAGTTTCCTTGGGAAAAAAGCCACTTGTTGCGATGAGAATTGTTAAAAGATAAACTGAGGCATATTAAAAATTTTTAAGAGTTCATTGGAGCAAAAATTGACTTACATGGCTGTACAGCATCTAGTCTAGCAGGTAGAAAGGAGAACCAAGAAGGTGTATAAAAGAGATGTTTAAAAGCAGAAGGGAGAACAAGAAAGTTATACTAGACCAAAGAAATGGGTTGGTAGTTTCAAGATTACTTTACGGGATGGCATTGTCTCTGAGGGTGGTTACTGAACTAGTTAGTGCTGATCAGCGGATTCCTGACTGACTAGTTTAAGATTCCATTCTTGGAAGAGCCAAAACTGTAATTTAAGTCTTGGTTTGGTGGGGTGGGACTTAGCATGAGCAATTCCATTTGAGGCCTATCATCTAATTTTTAGCAGAATTAATGGGATAAACCTCTGCCCTTATGTATGTTTAGTGGGATTAGGCAAAGAGAGAGAGAGAGAGAGAGAGAGTGTGTGTGTGTGTGTGTGTGTGTGTGTGTGTACTTCCTTCCATGATGGAACCAACACAGTTGCCTGAATGTTTATCTTCACTACTTGATACTGAAAGGTACTTCGCCACACATGTATGTGTAAGTATATGAATAAATTGTACCAATTTAAATTTATCATTGAAACTAAGGCAATTGACATTCACAATAATATACTGAATCCATAAGAATCCTCCAAAACTGATCTTTGAATTTAGCAAAATGTTATATGTATTTGGGAGAAAGTCTTTATTTAGTCTTTGTTAAAGTGTGCTGTCCAAGTTCATAAATAGCTGATTTCTATAAATTATATAATGTCATATTAAATTATATTAGTCATTCTTCTTAATAATGAAAACATATTTATTAATAAAGTATTATTTACCCTCCTGTCAATGTTGGTTTACGAAGTATTATTATCTTATCTATACCCCAAGTTATTTTTTAATTCACAATGTTTGCTTTTATATATTTTATTAAAATAGAATAAAAACTGCACACTGATATTAACTGAGTACCCTAACAAGACTCAACTCTGCTATTGGCAAATTCACTTATCTTATTTTAGGTGCCCTTTAAGAAAAATGAAGAAAAATAATATTTGTTATTTTCTAGGAGATTATAATATATTGAGGGAGGGAGAATACGCCAGAAAATAACTGGGAAACAACTGAGTGTCAGATGCATGATTATGATAGGAATTAGAAGAACCATTTTATTATAAACATTTTTATGGATAATAGTGACAAATATCACACATCAGAGGAAAAAGGTCAGACATTCAAGTCTTAATTTGGATGTAAAAAAGTCTTTTTACTATTACTGAATACTGATATTCTAAGAACAATTGAAGATATATAAGTACTGCAGATTATCTCTATGCTATAAGATTTTTAGGAAGAAAGAGAAAATATTATAAATTTTATATCCCCAACTATGGTCATTCCTCCCATATTTAGGTTGTGACTCTCTTAGCATATTGTAAAAAATCCTTGTGAGACCATGCTGCCAAAATGAAGAAGACTCTACTCTTGTAATAGGAAGGGGGACTTTGAGATTATCTAATTTAGCACTTTTGCTTTTAAGTGAAGACACTGAGGCCCATAGGGGTTAGTTTTGTTTATCCTGTTGTACTGTTCTTAGAAGTGGAGATTTGATACCAAATCTTAGATGTGATCCTCACCCAAGGGAGGGTTTTCAATGCTGACATACTGTGTTCATGCTCTGAATACAGTCATCACTTTATTATATAACTTGCTCAGTCCTATCTATCACTGAAGAAAATACAAATTGATGAAAATTTCTGCAATTATTAAGCATGCAAAATACAAGCTTAACTCTCTGCAAAGCATATGTTTCCTTCAATGTTTGCATTCCTTCTCCCTCAACTTTGTGATTTTCTCATTCTACTTCCCAAGAACAATATGTATGACATATTTTTCTTTTAATATATTTTAAAGAAGCCATATAAATATATGTTCTGAAATGTGCAACATACTGCAAAGGCTTTCTTTTCATGACTACATAATTGTCCTAAGTGTTTTAATTTGTTGCATGGCAGATTCTCTGAATCAAATAGCAGCTGTTTGGGGAAAGTACCGGGCACATTCTCTTCAGGCCCATTGGTCGCTGTTATGCTTTTCATTTCATCTCACCATGAACTTATCTAGCAGCTAGAGCAAAATATACTTTCATTGCTAGCCAAACATATACATGACCTAGTGTTAATATTTGATTTTATATCATTTACTTAGGTCTGTATATGTCTTACAACAAGGAACTAACACCCAAAATGAGAAAGAAAAAAGGGAGAAATTAGCTAAGTAACTGTGAACCATCAAATAGGTCCAGATTAAACAATGAGCCTCCAATAGGCTGAGATAGAATAATATTAAGTCTTTGGAGTTCAGTGGGCAGTTAGATGTACTAATGGCAGTGCTTTGCTGAGAAAGCATATATTTTAGCTGGAATTCTTATGTGGAGGTGATTGCACATTACTATATGAATAACTGTACTAAATGCATGGAGGTTTTCTGCCAGCACAGGAGGCGATTAAGGCCCCTTTACCAGATAACAGCTCACTGGAGGAATGTAATAGTGGCAAAGCAAAGTCTGAAAACAGATGATTTCCCATTTAATAGTCCATTGACTCTCCTCCTAGAGCCACTGTGGTGATAGCATTACTCTTTATTTTCATTTCACAAAGAAGCACAAGTTGTTGTGATATTTTTGAGCTCATACATTTTCCAAAAGAGAGAGAGGGGGGAAGCAAGAACACTAAGTTTTGCATTAAAGATAGGTGCAATTAATTCAGTTATTCATTTTGAAAAAGATGTTTTTATTTTTACTGAATATTCACCATAGCTCAAAATGATTTTTTTTTCCTTTCTCTTTCCCCTCCCTCACCCCACCTGGGTCATTTGTCATCTCTGGAGTTAAAGCAAAATTTCAGAAAAGAGTATTGTATCTTCAATGTGTTCCCAGTGTAATTATGAGAGTCTCAGCCCAATACCCTTAAAAAAGTTTGTGTTCTGTCAACTCAGACTGTCATACTAAATACTAAATATACTGTACACTAAATAACTAATGAATTTTTACATCAAAAGCATTTTTTGTATTATAGTTCTTTTTCTTATGTTCTATATTTTCAGAGTAAGCCAGTTGAGTATACCTGAATACCTTATTAGTTCATCATTTATTTAAGCATAACAGTTAATTTGTCTCTTCTTAAACAAATATTCTACTCAGCTAATAGAATTTTGCTTAATTTAGATTTAAATTAAAATACACATTAGGCATTATCTAGTAATAATTCCTGGTGTTTCTGCCGTAGGTCTTAAAAGCTTTGGGACACCAGTATTTTTCCCACTAAAACATTCTAGACTCTTCATCTTTGTTTATTCACTAGCATAATGTTTCTCATATGACATATATCTTTAGTACTTTTGGAAAATAATCAGACAAGTAATAATTCAGTCATCTAAGATTAGATATGGAGATGTCAATTATCAAATAAGCTTATAGTAAAAAAATTTATAGTAAAAAAAAAAATTAAAAGAGCCTGGATGAAAAAAACAATAACAAGTTTGAGTTGAACTCACTTTACACACTGTAAAAAAAAAAAAAAAAAAAAAGAAAGAAAGAAAAAAAGAATAAAAAAGAATCATTGAAATTCAAAATTATACTTTCCTTTTTAAAAAGATTTTATTTATTTATTTTAGAGAGAGAGGGAAAGAGCAGGGGGAGCAGCAGAGAGAGAGGGAGGATCTCAGACAGACTCCCTGCTGAGCGAGATGCCCAAGGCAGGGCTTGATCTCATGACTCTGAGGTCACGACCTGAACCCAGATGAAGAGCTGGATGCTTAACTGACTGAGCTATCCAGGAACCCCTCAAAACTGTAATTTCATCTTTACTTTGCTACTGGATGAAATTGTTCTATTAGGAATTATTTTTATAAAGTTACACAGTGTAATATGTCAATTACATCTCAATATAATTGGAAAAAATTTAAAAAGAATTATTTTCAGATAACTTTATAAAACCTTTAGGGCCGGAGGTGCTTGGGTGGCTCAGTGGGTTGGGCCTCTGCCTTTGACTCAGGTCATAGTCTTGGGGTCCTGGGATTGAGTCCTGCATTGGGCTCTCTGCTTGGTTGGGAGCCTGCATCCCACCTCCACTCCCACTCCCACACCACCTGCCTCTCTGCCTACTTGAGATCTCTCTGTCAAATAAATAAATTAAATCTTAAAAACAAACAAACAAACAAACAATTTTTAGAGCCAGAATCTTAGCAATTATATTTCTTACATCAAAGATGAATTATTTTCACATCTTGGTTCCTTCACTGTAAAGGTACTGTTTACTGATGCCAGGACTTAAGAAACTGATCATAAGCAATCTTGTAATTTCTTAGTTCACTGGCAAAATTGAACAGTTGTATTTCAACATTTGAATAAGGTGCATTCCTTTGTTTATCAGGGTGAGAAATTTTTAATGATGTTGCCATTTCTTAAAACAGATAGCTTCTTTTAATTTATATGTACTTAGTGACAATTTAGTTCAGGTTGTTGCTTTTTTTGCTCTCAGAACATGTGAATGTCTCTTTTTCTATTATTTTATTTTATTTTATTTTAGAGTTTGATAGAGAGAGTGAGGGGAGGCAGAGGGAGAAGAAGAGAGAGAATTCCAAACAGGCTTTACACCCAGCATAGAGCCCGACACAGGGCTCCATCTCACAACCCTGAGATAATGACTTGATCTGAAATCAAGAATCTGACCTTGAACTGACTAAGCTACTCAAAAGCACCCTCCCTTTTTTTCTACTTTAAAAGGCAGGTTTTAGGGATGCCTGGGTGGCTCAGTTGGTTAAGCGGCTGCCTTCGGCTCAGGTCATGATCCCAGAGTCCTGGGATCGAGTCCCACGTCAGGCTCCTTGCTCGGCGGGGAGCCTGCTTCTCCCTCTGCCTCTGCCTGCCATTCTGTCTGCCTGTGCTGGCTCTCTCCCCCGCTCTCTCTCTGATAAATAAATAAAATCTTTAAAAAAAAAAAAAGGCAGGTTTTATAGCAATGATTTACATGGAAATAAACTTAATATTTGTTAATATTCTGTGTATTCTCTTCTTCATTATTCAGTGTTATTCTACATTTAGTTTTCTTTATCATTTCCTTTTTAAATTATACTTACTTCTTTACTCTGGTCTTTCCATTATTTTCATTTCATGTTTCTTTAACTTTTTGTAAACTACTATGGAATTCTGACATTGTCAAATATACAACATGCATATATCTTCTATTTTACTAGCCTTAAAGAAATTACTTCCAAATTCCAATATTGCATGCTTCTCAAGGAATTCAATCTTTTCACTCAACTCTTTTCTCCAGATTTACATTTTCACAAAAAATTTAGTCTGTATAAACTCTAAAAATATTATTTTAAAACTATAGTATACTATCAGGAGGGTCAGTAATGTTTCCACTTTATTATTAAAAGCACCAGTAGTGAGGATCAAATGTGGTGTTGTAGTTGCTATTATTATTTACATCCACATCTCAGGCATTTCTGAAAAATATATAATCATTAGTAGTATTTTTGCCTTTAAATAAACAAAACAAATTATAGTATGAGGAGGTTAGTGACTATCTCAAGATTTTACTGATTATGGCAGAACTAGACTAGAACATATATCTAGTAAATCTCTCTAGTAGTCCATTTTAAAAATAACTTTTGTGATTCAGCTTTATAGTGCTACATTTAAAATGTACTAATTCTTCCTATTTTTTCTTTCTTTTTACTTTCAGATCCAAGCAAATCTATATATTTGACTCTACATAATCTGTTGTCCTTATATTTATTTATATGTTTCTCACCATTTTTATTACTGATGAAATTGTTTGTATATAGTTAGAGTGACTAGAATCTGTGCCTCTAGAAATAACAGGTGATGTTAATGAGTACAAGTACAGTGACTGAAACTCCACTTTTTAGTCCCATTTTATTGGATTTCTGTCTTCTCCTCAGCCAGATAGCCCAAATGGATTATATGCATGGTGGAATGGATGCCGACTGTAGAGCTACTTTTGGATTGGTCCTTGGTAGGCAAGTTGAGGACCAAAGGGATGAAATGCTATGAGATGGTGATGAGAAGGGAAACTTCTAATTCCTGGTACAAGGAAATAAGTAGGATGGTGGCATCAGTCAGAGACCAAGAAAATCTGAGTCCAAAGTTGACAGGACAGAACAAACAGACAAGATATGGGAGCTAGTTATATAAAATGTGATCATTATAGAATAATCTGGAGGGGGGCAGTTGTTTTCTTAACTCTTCTTTTAAGGGATCAGAGCATCTTACTCAGGAATACATACAATTTGGTCATTTTAAAGACTTCATCTTCAGAAAGTATATCCTGATACCAAACATCTTCCAGAAAGATATACTTTGTCATGTCTGGATATAGGTAAGACAGAAAGAATGGATAAGTAGTTAAATCTGTTTAAAAAAAATAATAATGGACTCACTACTTTGAGTGGGTCAGTAGTGTCATCTCAAATATGAAGGATAACAAGATAGCTAAGATTGAAATAGAAGTGACTCATGCTCAACATTTATCTTTTTCTTTACAAGTCTATTGTTTCTCAGAAACTAACTCTATAAACTGCAAAAGTAAAATTTTCACACACACACAAATAAGAGAAAGTGTTTATTATTCTGTTCTAGACATAATAGAACTCAACTGTGAGTCATATCAACCAAGTGACAAAATTTTCCACTGTAGCATCTAAGATAGAAAATTATTTTAGAAATCTCAAAAATAAGAATAGGTTGCAAAATGCCAAGCAACATTTTTTTGAGTAAGCCAATTACTAGAAACTTGAGAATACTTTTATCTCATGAATATCTTGCAAGTGCCTGCCTCTGTGGCTGCAGATGCATTTTGTACCATACTGAATATCTGTAATTATAAGATCATAATCCTAGAGTTGAATGAAACCTTAGTGATTGATTGGTGTGATCCCTTCTTTTTACAGCTGAGGATTCTAAACACTAAGGTATTTAACTGAGTAAATAATAAGTGAAATCCAGTGAAGTATGTGAGAAACTCAACGGTCCTTATATAATAAATAATAATTAGACATAAATTCAAAATATGACATCATTGTTGGGCAACAAAGAGAGCTATGGAGAGAAATTAGATGTCTCCCTTTTTATGTGAATTTCATATCTTATGGAGAAAATGCCCACAGATGATTGTAATATTTATTATTATAAAGTCTCTCTCCTTTAACTCTTCTTGCTGTCATTTTCTTATTTTACATTGTATAGAGTTACTAAATGTATCTATACCACCAGTGATATATTTTAAATACTTTCTAATGTGATCTCTCCTCTTTCAACATTATTCCTTTATTATTATTATTTTTATTACTTTGCCCAGTTGTGTTTTTATGTATGGGAATTGAGTGAATGTGTCACATTTTAAGTTAAACTTTGACTTATTAAAGACAAAACACTGAATATACCACAAGAATTGGTATATTTTGAGAAGAGATAGTGTGGATGAAATTGAAAGGAGGAAGCCAAATTGGTTAAAAACAGGAAAAAAACTGAATAATTAGTGAATGTTCATGTTAAAATTAATACTATAAATTGACTTTCAGTAGACTTTTCTAAATTATATTTCAACTACCTGCATCATTTATTTGTAACTTTCTAAGGACATGGTCATTATTGACTTAACTTACAATTTAGTCTTTGCTTTTTAAAAATAGAAATGATATTATTTTCTGTTAAATTAACATTTTAATTTCACTAATTATTTCAAGCTTAAATGCTTGAAAGGAACTTATAGCAACCATGAAGATCATTACCATGTCTGTTGCAAAAACTCATTTACAATACTTTGATTCTCTAGAGAAAAACCAGGACTGAGCCAATGTCAACCTTGAAAAAACTGGGACAGCTTAAATGGAGTTCTAGGATCATTTAGTACTTAATATGTTCTAGGGGTGCCATTATTTAATGAGTTTTAAGATGGTATTCAGTGTAGAAAATCTTCCTGCCATTGGAAGATCATATTCCCACTGAAGTTGAGAATGATATGGTCTTAAAAATATTGAAAGCATATGTACCCTTCATGTAGGTCAGTAAATGTTGCTTGTTTATATTGTCTTGACTTTATATTAACCTTCAATGAAGTTGCACAGTGGCCATATTTATCTTAGGTTAGGTGGTCATACAGTTTGTTGTGTCTTGGACAATCCTGATTGTCAGAGAATAATGGTTAATAATGTATCCTCTTACCGCATTCTCAAAAAAGCTTCAGCTTGGAAAAAAAATTATATAGTCATTCTAATCTTAGGTATAGTCTTTTTTTCTGATGTGCAGTCAAAATGGATTTTTTGGGCACATAAAATGTGCATAGAAGAATTTGGTTAGCTGAGAAAGCATTAATGAAAGATGATCAAGTCATAATTCTTGTATTTAGAAAGTGGTACCTAGTTGGGGGAAGAGGAGACACTTTAAACGCTTAAGACAAACCTAATGAGGTGACAGAATAAGTGATATGGTCAATTAATATAAGAGCTCAGGGATGTAGGAAATTTGGAAACTAAAATGATGAGAAGTTCCCCCCTTATCTCGATTCTGACATTTCCTTATCCCATAGGTATTTCATTGAGGGACTCCTATAATCTGGACATGGCTTTTCAATCTTATCTTTATTTTATTGCTCTCTCTATATTGGTGTCTCTGCTATGCTCCCATCGCCTTCAGCATTACCTTCCATAAAAGCTATTTTCACCTTTGTGAATTCAGTGTATCAAGTAGTTATTTTGAGGTGGTGATCTAGGCTTATGGTTTTTCATGGATAACAATTATTCATATATTAAACTGCTGCTCTTATACCCAACACATGTGGCTCTTCAAGGTGAATTTATACAGCTATAGATTTTTTTCCCTTTGTCTGACCTTTTCCCAAGGCAGGATTTCCCAAAAGGACCAACATTAGGAACAACATTTGAGTGGTTGATTGTCCCATATTTTAAAGGTTGTCTGATTTTAGTTCTATGGGATTCCATAAATGTGAAACCTAGAATCATCACTATTTTAATTTGAAATATTTTATCTAAATTATCTAAATATTTTATCTAAATTACCTCTACTGAATCTGAGCTGACATCTGCGGATACTAGACAGTTGTTGATTATCTTTTACTTATTTCTGTGCAGAAGACATTTTCTCTTTTATGTTCATAAATGAATCATCTGGAAAAAGATATAATATTTTTATGTTGTTATATAAGTAGTATTATCAGATGAATGACTCAGTGGTTAGTTTCGGCTTTGATACCTGTTTACCTTAGCCAAAACATCATTTCTTTTTTTTTTTTTTAAGATTTATTTATTTATTTGACAGACAGAGATCACAAGTAGGCAGAGAGGCAGACAGAGAGAGAGGAGGAAGCAGGCTCCCTGCTGAGCAGAGAGCCCAATGTGGGGCTCGATCCCAGGGTCCTGGGATC